>NW_019396913.1:117089-201344 GCF_000591075.1 Eurytemora carolleeae | reverse complement strand
TTGATCTTCTCTAATTATCTATTAACATTGATCTTCTCTAATTATCTATTAACCTTTATCTTCTATAATTATCTATTAACATTGATATTCTCTAATTATCTATTAACCTTGTTCTTCTCTAATTATCTATTAACCTTGATCTTCTCTAATTATCTATTAACCTTGATCTTCTCTAATTATCTATTAACATTGATCTTTTCTTATTATCATTAACCTTGATCTTCTCGAATTATCTATTAACTTTGATCTTCTATAATTATCTATTAACATTGATTTTATATAATTATCTATTAACCTTAATCTTCTATAATTATCTATTAACCTTATTCTTCTACAATTATCTATTAACATTGATCTTCTATAATTATCTATTAACCTTTATCTTCTGGAATAATCTATTAACATTGATCTTCTCTAATTTCCTTGTTAATTGTTCTTCTCTAATTATGTGGTAACATTGATCTTCTTGAATTATTTTTTAACATTGGTCATCTCGAATTTCCTTTTTAATCGGTCTTCTCTAATTATCGGTTAGCATTGATCTTCTGTTTATTACCATTGATCTTCTTTAATTATTCATTAACATTGATCTTCTCTTAATTATTTATTAACATTGATCTTCTCTAACTATTTAATCTATTAACCTTGATCTTCTATAATTATTTAGTAACACTGGTCTTCTCTAATTATCTATCAACATTGATCTTTTCTAATTATCTATTTAGTATTTACATTGATCTTCTTTAATTATAAATTAACAACATTGATCGCCTATTTTTTGCGGTATCACTGATTTTTTTTAAATTCTTGTATCATCGAAACTCTGCTCGATTTTCGTCTATCTTCTGTTGATCTGCACTTGATATATTTTCATTAATCTTCTATTTCTCTTGTCTCGTCGATCTTTCATTCCTTAGTTTTCGGTCGATCTTTGATTCCTCAATTTTCGTCAGATCTTCTATTTATCAGACTTCGTCGATTTTTTCTATCTATTATCTATTTTTAACAATCTTCCAGGGGGTGAAGATTTTCCTTGGAAATAATTTTTTCCCTCGGACGAAACAATGTTTGCTCGAAGCGTTAAACAAAAATGTTTTTTTTTTTCGCTGAAAGGGAAAACCAATTTAAAGTATCCAGAAGAATGATGTCCCATTTTTATCTTCTAATAATATGAAATAATTTTCCCCTCCCCCTGGGAAAAACAAACACTCCTGCAAATCTTCGACTTGTCCTGCTGGATCTTTTATTCCGAAATTTCTCTCAATCTTTTATTTATCTAGTTTTAATTCTTCGATTTTCGTTACAGAACTGATAAAATTTATGGAGAACATTTCAAGATTGATTTTTCAACTCGAAATTTACCATTAAAAATCTTCGTAATCATTAAATCCGGAATCGTCGTTATTCCTTTCTAGTCTCGGCTGCATAATTCGATCAGTTTACACAAGTAAAGGAACGAGATTTGAAAATTATTTTTCTCAATGAAAAACGTGATTTTTTTCCATCACATGCCTCCAGACGATGGTTTAAATGGTACCTTGAATTGAAAGCAGTGCTTAGGATCCATTTAATTTTGATCCGGATCCACGTTATTTCAGTATTTTCAAATTTTGTCTTATTTTTTTCGCTGATTTTTAAGCTAAACTTGACCATTCAGAAATCAGGAAATTTTTATAATCTCTTTAAGTTTAGATTTGGGCAGTGTTTCGGATCCATATCATTTTGATCCGGATCCGCGGATCCGCATCCGTGATGATGGATCCGGATCCTGATACGGATCTGGATCCGGATCCGGATCCTTGGTCCTTGCTTGTATACAGGCTGGTTCAATAAACCTTTATCTTGGTCCTTGCTTGTATACAGGTGGTTCAATAAACCTTTATCTAGGTCCTTGCTTGTATACAGGCTGGTTCAANATTTTTCAATTTTCACTCAGGCATGTAGGCAAGAAAAAAATTGACATTAAAAAAGATTGCAAGTAAAGTAAGTCGTGGATATCTCATTCTAGAAAAAAAAACACTTTTATATAATACTAGCATTTGCTCCCTCACATTAGATTCAAAGATAAAAATGATTATAAAAATCACTAATATAAGTGAAAATCAAATTTTAAAAGCATTTTGAAATAAGTAACAAAAAAATTGAGAGATAACCGGAGTTAAAAAATATTGAAAATTTGGCAAGCATATGGTCAAAAAGTTTTTTCTCCATCTAAATTTTTGTAGTACTCAAAAATATGTTTTTTGCTTTAAATCGGTCAATTTTCGATTTTTTTATATTCTGTAAACCTGCAGTTTCAAACATTTTAATTTTAATATTTATAAAAATTGCATATTTAAAAACATGCCAGTTCAGCACGTACACCTCAGTTCATTTTATGTACCGGGCCAGAACAAGCTGTACCAGTACAAATACAGACTATATAAGGCAAAACAGGATAGTACGTCAAATGAATGATCCCCTTCTAGTGAAATGTCTGTGAATTAGAACTCCAAGTAGAATACTATTTTTCGTCTGAAAAATATCACAAAATTTCACACACCGGCTCTACTATCGCTTGGTTAAAGCTTAAAATCTATCGGATTTGTGAATTAAGTAAAACTTATCAATGAATTGCGAAAGGTTTTGTTAAAGCACCTTAAAGTTACAGTTACAGTTTTCAAAAGGGGGTATTCGACCCCTTGCCCCCCCCCCTCCTGTATCCGAACCTGACGGTTTTGTTTGATCTCAATGTTTGAACGGTTAAACCTAGAGATAAAAATCTTTCGTTGGCCCAGGCATAGGTCGGATTTTTATTCCTTTTAATTAAAGAAAAAATCAGTGCTTAGGACCTGCAACATTTTGGAGTTTTGGATCTTCAGTTTTAGAGGATTTAAAAAAAAAAATTTTCAATCACTTAACTTTGTATTTTTTTATATTTAATGAATTAATATTTACTAGGTGAGCAAGGTTGTTGCGGAATTGGCCGGCAAGAACCTTGAGGAGCTGACCGCTGAGGGAAAGAAAAAGATCTCCTCCGTTCCCTCCGGAGGTGGCGGAGCCCCCGCTGCCGCAGGTTAGTTAAAACATATTTGGTTATTTTCGATTCGATGACTATAAATTTCCTATTTTTTTTTTTGGGGGGGGGGCTCAGGAAACTTTAATATCTTTGGAAATGGTAAATATCAAAAACACAATGGTTTAAAAATTGTAAAGTTACAAAAGTCAACTGTCCGAACGAAGTATCCGTACTATCCAGTATTCTATATTATTTTATCAAAGCGTAAAGTTTTAATTTGATAAAATATTTCTCAATATTAAATTTAATTAAAAATTGATAAATTAAAAAGAACCAAATCAACCACAACAGTTATCACCCTGTATTTACTTAATTACTCTGTTTGCACAGATGTTACTTTAACTAAAGATATTAATTAAAACTATTTTCCAAAAGTTCTTGATTTGGCCTTGAAAAACTAACGAAAAATAAACATTTTTGAAATTAACAAACCCCTCAGGTTTTTGAAGTCTTTGTAAATTGAAAGAGATGCCGGTCCGATTTACAACTGGACCCATCAAACAAAAACGAAGATGTCACCGTTTTAAGGAATATATTTTGGTTAAAAAAAAAAAGACTTTCTCACCTATACCCAGGGGTGTATATTTTTTTAGTTTTTTTCGCGGAGTTTGGGAAATTAAATAACATTTAGGGATAAATCAATAGGTTCTGGGGAGGGGGGGGGGGAAGTATCGAAAGAATAAAAAAAACAATTTTTCATTTTTTTTTCAAAATCATCTAATCTGTTCGTCTGAAAAATATACGCCAATCTTCTCAAGCTTGATCAAAACGAACCGAACAAAAGGTTTAAGATGTACCGTTGTTAACACGGCTCTCTAGTAATTATTCTACAGTCCCTTTTTAACTTTTATATTTAATTAAATCCGTTTTTTTCTCTTGTATTTTAATTGTTAGTTGAGCAACGTACCTTGGATGTTAAATATTTGACTAGAATCTTGTGGAGTAGATTTATTAGTTGCTTTAATAACTACTTTAACCACCTGTTCAACTAATTGCCTCTTCTAAGCTCATTCATTTTCTCAACTTTTTTACATTATTTTTTTCGTTAATAATTTGAGAGATCAATTGAGATTAGCATTTTATATTTAGACCAGTTTTTAATGGAGTCGTTGGATTTTGTTCAAAAATGACTATTTAATTCTATTCCAAATCATATAAAATAAATAATTTGTTTAAAACTAAAATGTAGTATTTGATTTTTTAGCTCCTGCCGCCGCCGCCGCCGGTGGTGCGGCCGCTCCCGCCGCCAAGAAGGTTGAGGAGGAGGAGGAGGAGGAAGATGATGATATGGGATTCGGTCTTTTTGATTAATCGATCTTTCGAGTTATGTTGATATCGACTCTGCTCTTCACTCAATCGAACATTGTATTTTACAATTTTTTAAAAATATAAATGTTCACACTTATTGATGTTTTTATTTTTTATTTTTTATTTTTTATTTTTTTATCTCTTTGGATCTTCTTATCTTGGGCTGGAATTTTCCCGGTATATCGGGTTGCACACTGGAGCTTGTAACCTCTTTTGTAACCTTCTGCGCAGTCCTTAGTATAGATACACATATCTTCTTAAAGAATAATTTATAGATACATATCTTCTTAAAGAATAATTTATAGATACATATCTTCTTAAAGAATAATTTATAGATATCTTCTTAAAGAAGAATGTGAAAATTAAAGTTTAAGGGATCATTCTCACTTGAAAATATATTGTTCTTGTTACATGGACCAAGATTTACTTTGTAAACTGTGTCCCACATCAAACTGGATCGTGGATGGCTCTAATTAAACATTTGGGACACATCGGATAATGCTAGACGATTGGTTCGTGACAAAATGTGTTAATAAGTGGAAAAGTAAAATTTTAATTCAGAAATTTAATAAATTGAGAAATTCTGAATAGATCAAATAAACAAAATTTAGAACAAATGAATCAAAAATTTTTAATTAAAATAAGGATTAAATTTTAATCATTGTGCCAAATCTACTAAAAAAAACGAACACATTTTAAAACTAAATGTTAATTTAAACTAAAGCCTGATAATTTTGTCAAATGTTCGCTAAACTTGTCCAATTGAACAAATTTATTACTAAAAATGATTTATTAGGACCAACATCCAATAGCACTTATTTCCTAGAATAAAATTAGCCCATTTGAATATAAATGTTGGTGCAGAGAAAAGTTCATTTGGACTAACGTTCAATTGCGCTATATGTATACAAAATGTATTGTAACATCGAATCTGTTGTAAATGTCGGATTTAAAAAAGAAAACGACTACTTATTTTTTTAAGTTGGTGCGTAGTTCTTTAACTTTTTCAGAAACATTTCAGGTGCAGTTTTGAAACTAAATCTATCTCTTTTTTTAAATCTCTCATTACTTAAGTTTACATTTTTCATGCAAATTCCAACTTAATAAATGGTCGTGAGTCTTCGGGCAAAAATTTCGTTTTATATGAAGTGCAAAAAAGATCAGTGAAGTCAATAATTTAAACCATATAAACGGTTATCGCACTTTTATTTCAAATATTTTATTTAATAATTTCATTAAATTCCAGTATAAACGATTTGAGGGGAAAAAGGAAAAATTGTAAAATTGTAAAATTGTAAAAAATAAGAACAGGTAGCGGCCAAACTCTGTTTCCGGTGTCCGAATTTAAGCCGCGTCTCAAATCACCCAAAAACCGGTTTCAATTGAGAGTAAGCTTAAATCTTGAAAAACTTGATAAATTAAAAGTGGAATCAACCATATTTGAGCTGCGGTTTAAATTTAAGCCGCCGCTCAAATTTTTTAAATTTGGCCTTGGGAATGGCGCAATGAATTATAAGTAGAGCGAGATTAAATTTTAGGACTAGGTTAAGTTTAGAGTAAAACACTTTCTGGGCCGAGCGCCGCGGCCAGAACTGGATCTCTCTGTTTTATAATTCATTGCGGCATTGGCGAGTAAAACTGATTAGCCTGCTGCCTGTTAAAAGGTATTTTTAGGGCTTGTCACTCAGAAACTTTTTTATTTCCCCACCGTTCGGGCCAAAACGCAACATTGAAAGGGAGTATATTTGTCTAATAAATTGCCAAATCAAAAGAAATATTTTTTATACTGGTCTTAAAAGTGATAAACTTTGTCCTTGAATTGAAGAAAGCTGGGTTTCCAATGCATACATTGTACACCCAACTCCATGCTAAGTACATACATATCCTTGCTCTACTGTACGCCTCGGTCCCGTTACAGGATTAAACTACTCAAACACACTGCTGAGTCCTAAAAATAAATCTTATACAGGGTTACCCACAAAGGATGGTACTTTTTGTTTTGAAATTAGGCATTTGATCTATTCCCATTTTACTATACATAATATGTACAATTGCTGCGCGCACGCACGTATGTATGCCTGGATCCTGAGTATAGCTTCAGTAAGGCTTAAACCAACCATGGACGCTGATGTAAACTTACTTTGATTTCTTTCTTAATAGATGACATTCGTGTAAGTAATTATATGAAATCATTATAAAAATTGTTCTTATCAATGTTATATTGTTGCTATAATACTTCAATCTATTTCAGTTAAACATCCAAACTCTTCTACCAAGTTTAACATCATCTGAATAAAGAATTAAAGAAAACACAGTTTATATATGGAGAGTAGTTTGAAACCGGTCATTCCAAGGGAAATCAATACACTTTTAATGACGACATAAAGCTCTTTATATATTATAATAAGCTACTAGGGTTAAATATGTCTTATATCCACCCTATTGCATAGTATTTTCAACGGTTTGTCAAAGAAAGAAACAAGTTTACAGTTGTACAGAACCATTGATTTGAGTAAAAAGGGCGGAATTAATTCCGGACAGTCGTCTCTAATTTCGCATCCCGAGTTCCCTGATGTAATGAGTATTTTGATTGATTGATTGATTGATTGAGTAATTTTACAAGACTAGATGATTGTTGAACATGTGGCGGATATGAATATCGTCTTCCTGAATAACTTTCTAGAAATCCAAGGAGGCGTTTCCCGATCAGCTGATTTAAAACATGTGTTAACTATTCAGATATTTTTACTATATAGATTAGGATTTTAAATAAAGTTAATCGTTGAGTAACTCTTTTCCTTTTAAGTTGTAGCACGCCAAAAACATATATAGTCGTGTATAACAATGCCAAAGTGAATTCTAATGATTTATGCCACAGCTTTAACCAAAAATTGGAATAGGACGACGACATAAAACAATATTTAATTTTTTTTCAATCTTTTACAAATTACATATTTTATTAAAAAATCACTTATTTAAGTGAAATGGTCTGCAGCACGAGCGGGGGAATGCAGGCGGCCATAAACCACAACATTTTCCCCTTCCATGCCACATATTATCTTTTTTTGTTTCCGGCAACAATCAGCCACAACCGTACGGTCTTCCATGCTACAGCATTTGAGTCTTGCGGCAGTTACTACGTTTTTAAATGAAAAATTTGAAATGTTAAATTTATTATTCCAAGTACTTGATGTAGAAGGTGTAGAGCAGAGTGGAGATGCCCCTGAGCTACCACGAGGTCTTCACTGTGAAGAATCTCCAGAACTTTACTAAATTATTTTATAGAATTTAAACAATCATTTTGTTCCTAAATCTGGATGTTTTTGTTCCGAAATATATCTAGCACCCCCTCACTTAAATCCTGTATCCGCCCCTGCTTGCAATGTTGCGTTTTAGCCTGAACGGTGGGGGAAAAAATAGATTTCAGAGTGACAAGTCCTAAAAATGCCTGTTAGTAAACAATTATTGCCTTGTTCCCCCTGAAATCACCCAGATTATTTGACCAAAAAAATATTTCTTTGACCCTTTTCTTATATCTTATTTTTCAAAAATATGAATTTATTTTGAAGAAGGATAACAGTAATAATAATATTAATGATAATAATAATAATCATGTTTATGATAATGATAATGATGATAATAATATTAATGATAATGATAGTAATAATATTAATGATAATCATAATAATGATATTAAAGGGACAGTAAAGGAAAAATGAAAGGGGGTATAGGCTGAAAGCTAATCACTTTAGCTCTCGATCTCGACCCATGAAAGTCATATCTGATGTTCCTGTCTCGAGAAATTGATATAAAACTGTATCAAATCTATATAAAAATTAATATATATACAATTTTGTATAAAAGTAGTAGTAGGTTTAAACAGATCATATTGAGCAAATAAGCAACCAATCTGAAAACGATGATATCCCAGAGAAAGCTAATTGTAATTTAGGTTTACTTTTATATTTGTTGTTTCTATTTTCAATAGATTTCATTCATAATATTATTTTTACGTCCGTATTACTTGACCAGAAATTCCACCATAGGCAGTGCAGTAAAGTGGTCACGTGATACAGGCGGAGACACGTGACCAGTATACTGCTCTGCCATTGGTGATAGTTCTGGTCACGTGATTTAAGTTTCAGATTTTCAAAATTTTACATATATGAATTTTTGTATAATTTTAACACAGTTTTATATCAGTTTCTCGATACAGGAACATCAGATAAAACTTTCATGGGTCGCAATCAAGAGCTAAAGTGATTAGCTTTCAGCCTATACCCCCTTTCATTTTTCCTTTACTGTCCCTTTAATGATAAAGATAATAATAATGGTCCTGTAAAGATATCAATAATGATAATGATATTTAAATTTTTGTAATAATATTGACAATGAAATTGATTTTGAAAATGGTAATGATGTTGATAATATTAATGATAAATACAATGATATTAATATTAACAACGATAATGACAGTGACAAAGATAATGACAACGACAACGACAATGACAATAATGACAATGACCATGATAATAATGACAATGATAACCATTGACATGGAGAATTATTAATAAACAATTAACATTGGACCAATAAACCAAGATATTGCTAATAATAATGATACTGATAACCTTGAGTATCTATTGTGTGGGTAGTTTGAGACTATGAGGGAGGTGGTGAGCAAGGATACCAGGAATTAGAAATATCAAGAGACCGAATCTAAAGAATTTGAGCCCCGACTCAAACATGGTTGGTTTCGCTTCAAATTGTATTCAGTGTTTCAGTATTGGAACCGGTAATAGGCGGTTCAGCGACGCGGTTTAAATTCGGCCTCTGGTTTCTTTAATCTTGGAGTTTAACACTTTTTAAGTAACCCTCAAGTACAGGGTTGCATTCAAAGGATGAGACTGTAAACGATCGGAAACTATTAAAATATAAAGATTTCAAGGGTAATTCAAGTCTTCTTTCTTTAACATTGGTTTTTACTGCAGCTTATTTCATGATTTGGCAAAGAAAACCCCCAGTGAAGAGTTGCAGGGAATCATGAATATAAAGGAACAGACCGTAAAAATATCGTACAGTCGTCTCTGAAAAATTGTGAAAAGTAATAATATCCACACGCTCTTTAAATAATAAAACTGAATTTTGCTAATTACCTCAATTTTAACTGGATACTAAAAACTAGCGTTTTGTATTATAATTAAAATGTCTAGAGCTAATAAAAGTAGTGTAGTTGGTTTGTGAGATAATACCAAAGGCCAAGACTTTGCAACACTTCAAAGTCACCCCGGTTATAAAATTGAAAGCATATATAACTTTCCTATAAACTGTCAATTTCACTGTAGCTGAGCCATGAATTGCAAATAGGGAAATGATGGTAATCATGCTAAGAAGATAATAATTTCTAATAATTAGTATTATACTGTAAACAAAATATTACTCTTACATCATACAGTTTTAAAACTTTTCATTGCAGATAGTGCATAATTATGTGTAGTAAAAGTATTAGGAAATTTCCAGGTATAATTATATCTTTAAAAACACAGATGTTCTTTTAAGCAACTCTTCCATTTGGTTACTAACTAGAAATAATGGAAAAATACAGATTATTATATACGTGAAAAAGTAAAAAGAATGCATGTGGGGGGTGGGAGGGGGTAGTCTCCCGGGAAATTTGGGGGAAGTCCCCACCCCTTGGATCAATTTGGGACTCAGGCACATTCTAGCTCCCGGGATTGCCACTTAACCACTCAAAATATAGTTATTTTATAAAAAAAAAAATTACCTAAAAATTCCATGCGGGGACAAGAGAATCGACGAGAAATACCCTCCTTAACCTTTTATATTTTCTTTTCTCTTTTTTTAAATATATATACATATAAATATATAAAAATATATATAAATTTTTAAAAGATTAAATCACAGAATCTCAGAAAATTTGCAAAATTGTAATTAGAAAATTCGCATTTTTCAGTTCTGGTATAATTTTTACGGAAATTTTTTTTTCAATGGTTTTTAAGGTTTCAACTGAACAGCGTGTATTTGATACTTTAGAATATACTAAGAAGAAACAAACTAGAGAATTTAAATAAGTTTTCCCTAAAAATTAGACCAGAACTAAAAATAGCGAATTTTCTTATTACAATTTTGCGAATTTTCTGTGATTCTTTGGTTCAATCTTTATAAAACTTTAGGTTTCGATAGAAATAATCTATATACACATTTTTGCTTTTCTGAACGTTTTATTTTGAGAGACAAAAAGGTTCGCGGTTATTTTTTTGGGCCATTGGAGTACAAAAAAAAAATACAATTTTTCAAAAAATATTGAAAAAACAGGAGAGTTGCACGTTTTGCACCAGGCGTCTCAAATCACACTTTTTTTTACTCACCCTGTACATTGAATATAAATTTCTTTCGTTGTTATTAAAAAAATCAATTCAGATTTCAGCGTTCAGGTCAATTTATAGTTGGGATTTTTTTATTTTTAACATTGACAAATACCTCAAAATATTAGTATAATAATTATTTGAGGCTTACTGTAGTTACACAGCCGTGAAATGTATCCAGAGTAGGGTTTCCGTCAATATTTTCTTTGAACGAAATTCGCTATTATGAACCAACGAAATTCGTTTAAAAATTTTCACGAATTTTGATTTATTTTCGACCTCACATTCGCGAACATTTTTGTTCGATAAAAATCGAAATGTTTCCATTTCGCATCAAGAAGATTGTATTTTTGCGAATAAACATTTTGAACAAAATAAAGGTCGAAAATTTTAAATACTTTCGCGAATATTTCGAACGAATTTCGCGATTTTTGCGAAAATTTCTGAAAATGTCGAACGAATTTTGCTAAATTTTTGAACGAATTTCGCGAAAAAAATTGAACGAAAATTTTCGCAAAAATGAACGAAAATTTTCGTTTTCGTTAACATTTTCGTTGGCTGAACGAAATTTTCGCAAAATTCTTTTGCAACCTTGTGGGAAATATTTAGCAAATGAACAGTTATAAATGCAATCCTGCGTGCCTTCCAGGAAAAGTTATTAAGTTGAACATCTGGTCTTTCAAGCAAAATATCGTTGAAAAATAAATTACAGCTACGTCTATTATTAACTGCGAAAAATACTGTGCGTTCTGAATAAAAAAATGTAAATGTCATTTTACCAAAATAGGAATTTTTAATTTATCTTCAACAAGCTTGGGGAAACTCAGTTTTGCCTGGAATTCGATTTATCTTAGACCTTTAAAACAAAGCTAAGAACATTCCCATGTTTCTACCGAGTTTATCAATCAAAATTTAAAGCAAATCGGCCAAGGGGTTATTGAGTTATGTTCGGACATACTAACAAACAAACAGAGATTACTACTTTATATATGTTATAACTGAAGCGCCAAGGTTTATACTATTTTTCATAGTAATTGGTATTCCCTCCGTTTACCCGCACTTGGCATAAAATGATGATGTTTTTAGCCTAAATTGACATTTCAACCTATCAAATTTTGTCTTTTTTTTAGCTTCATTTAATGATGTCACGTATTTTCTTTAAAGGGGGTATGGATGAAACCTGAGAATCTCAGGCGTTGAATGATACATATAAAACATCTATCTGATGTTCCTGTCTCGAGAAATTAATATAAAACTGTGTCCAAATTATACGAAAATTCATAGATATGGAATTTTGTGTAAAAGTTGTAGTATTAAACATAACCAATCTGAAAACGACGATATCCCACCGGAGCCTGAGAATCTCAGGTTTGCTCCCATTATAATTTTTTTTATTTATTTTGCATTTTGAATGCATACAATTGTTAATACTAGTCTGTATTACGTCACCGGGAATTTAAGCCAATTGGCAGTGCAGTATCGTTGTCACATGATACAGACGGTAATCACGTGACCAGTTTTTCCCTCAGCCGATCTTATGGTACAGTAATAACCAGATAACAGTGGAATATGAAGACGACATTATCGCAATACTTAATTGTGTATTTGAAGTTGTTACAAAGCCAATAGTTTTGCTTGACACTTTTTAAATCACTAAATTAGTTTTCAGTGCGTTTACACAGCTGCGTCTCATGCTTATTCATGGACTTTTTAAAGTTCTGACTTGATTCTAAAAATTGACTTACTTTTTCAGAGTTTTCTGGTTATCACTAGATATGATTTTATATGCTATTGTGTTCACAAAAAACGCAACGTAGAGCAAAGACGATTTACAGGTAAAAATATCAAAAATAATCATTACAATAATCTCTTTAGCAAAATAACTGTTTTTTCAACTATTTTATGGAAATGTTTATTTCAACATATGTTATATATGTATATATTCATCACAACTTTGGATATAAGTTTATAACAATATTTTAGGTTTAACCCATCTCATGCTGCAAAAATTAAATTCATACAAAACAAGTACATATTAATAAAAAAAAATAATAAAGAGCGTTTTTTTTAAAGAATCAACATTTTATCAAAGTTGAAGTCAAATTATATTAAAACTGTAAGACATTTAAATTTCAAAAAATGTAAACATATCAGAAAATTGATTTTATCCTTAAAGCATAATCTTTGAGACAAAAATTGGGTTGCTGAAAATATCGCAAAGAGACATCAATTTTTTAAATTATATATAAAAAGAAGATTTAAAGTTCGTACATAATTTGTTGAATACATTCCTGCGTTTTTATTTAAATTAACTGGTTATCAATTGTGAGTTTTGCGGTTTTATGCATCGGAGACAAATAGAGGAAATTGATAAAACTCAACACATTTTCATCTAACAAGGTTTAAAGATTTATAAAGAATACTGTTGAAATTAGGGCACTCCACTCTTTTAATAGGTGTCACTTCAAATTTCGTCCCCAATCCCTTTAAGCCTCTTAAAAAATAGCATTTCTAGAATCTTGATCTAATATCATATTCAGCCTCAGCCTAAGAAGACCAAATTTTGTTTATTTTCCCCATCGTGGGAGCACACCCACTGGCCGACACCTATAAAATAATTCACTTAAAAAGACACAAATAAACATTCTTAATCCATTTTCAATGATACCAACAAAAAACTATGAAATGACTGTGGTTCCATAACTTCGTTATAATTATGATGCAATCGTCATATATAGTAAGACGGTTTTTGATTTAAATTTGAGTCTATCAATCTTTCAAACAGCATGTTTACACATCATAAACTTGGAAACAAAGAGAAGCTGCCAATTAACAGCTTCTATTTTGTTTACTAGTAAACAAAAGAGAAGCTGCCATTTAACAGCATCTATTTTGTTAACTAGTAAACAGAAGAGAAGCTGCCATTTAACAGATATTTTGTTTACTAGTAAACAAAAGAGAAGCTGCCATTTAACATCTTCTATTTTGTTTACTAGTAAACTCGTAATTTGAAAAAAAAGCTTAAAAGCTGATATATTCTGAAAATGTTCAGAATTTCGATATTTTGTGGAGCAAAGTCAATCTAGATATCCAATATGGACACATTTAGTTTGGAAGAGAAATGCTTTATACCTCTTTTAAAGCTATCCCTGCATGTTATGACCACCACGAGATGTCAAAGACAAATAAAGTGAATGTGGAGAATATTACTTGATCGTGAGATTTACAATACAAAAACTATGAGCTCTGGACATACTTTAAAAAAGATACAAATCAAAAATCCTATTCTTAATAAAAGAAAAAATAAAACAACAAATTTCATTCAATGACTCACCATGCCACACATCATATTTACACGTGCACGTGTAGTAATCAATTTTATTATATAATGCATATATTATACCATAGATTAATAACAATACAGATAGAACACTATATGTCGTCTTTTCAAGATTTAGGGGTTCTGCCTCAGAGTTATTGTGAGAGAAAAATATACGTATTATACATTTATATTTAAATATATTAATTACCTGCAGTTTTCACCCCAGATGTTACAACTAAAAAGAAAAATGAAATAAATATTCAACATACTAAAAGACAAGTAAATTGTTTAAATTAAGATAATTAATGATCATATTGTTTTACCTACAAGTGCTTCGGTAGCAACAAACTTGGTGGCTAAAAAAGAGTTTTTATATTGTATGAAAATTTTTTTAAAATCTTCTTTACATACTTTAAAACTCTTCATAGGCTTTTGTTAAAACTGATTTCATTGATATTGTCAAATTTAAATGAATGAATGCAATCAGATATATATATATATATATAAATGTTGTATATATATACAACATATAGTTGTAATTTCGATGAAAATTCAAATAACTTGCTTTTTTGAAAATCTGACTAAAGGCTTCGGGGAATTTTTATTTTTATTTTTTAATTCTAATATGAAGACGACAATATTTAAGTGTATTTGATTTTGAAATAGTCTGTGCAGTGCACACCGAACAAATGCCGAATTTCATGATGGACTATTTGAAAGAAAAAAGTCGTCTTTCTATTCCAGTTTCTAACTGTATAAAACTCAAGTAAATAAATTTCTCCTTCAGGATTAAAACACTTTTTAAAATCATTTCGAACTTCAGTTTCTTTAGTAGAATTTTGCTTGATAAGATAAAATAAGAAATGTTAAATTTTGAAGATAAAGCTATCTTTTAAAAATCAGGCCACGTTAGGGCATAAAATATGGATGCACCAAAGTATTGCAATAGATACATCATGTTAAAATCTTCAAAGCCGTGAGAATGATGTCAAACTTTATTTAGGTGAAACTTAAATCTCTTCTGCCTCCGTAATGGCTAACCTTCGTGATACAAAATAAATAGCAAAATATTTGGCATACCTCTGCCTATAATTTTCCCCATGGAACTACCCGAAAAAAATTCTATGGTTTTCGCTAAAATAAACAAAAAAGATTAAAGTTCCATAAACTTGGAATTATTTGCGGCATTCTACACCTAGATTATCTGAAAATGCGCGTAAAAAAGGTGAATATTTTTCAGGAAATTGGACTCAAAAACTTAAATTCTATTGAAGGTATTTCTTTCGATTTGTAAAAATTTAATTTTTTGTTAGTGCTCTAACGTGACCCGATTCCTAAAAAATTGTTTTATCTTGGAGAATTGAACACTTTAAAAGGATAATATTGGAAGGACGAGGATTTCGAGGTGGCTTGGACGAGAAAATGAGGAGAATGTGGCTCGGACTAGAAATTGTTGTGGCTGGCCTTCCTCCCCTCGTAAACTACACTCTAGGATTTATGTTTTTTTTTTGGTGTAGAACACTCTTTAAAATCCGTCAACGTAAATTATTACCCTTTTTTTTTGGGGGGGGGGAGGGAAAACCACTGTAGTTACCTGCTACAAGATTCGTCCTCTAAAGCGCAGGTTTTCTTGGACTTTTCCTCTTCTAGATCTAGATTGTAAATATCTATTTTCTCATCATTGTCGTCTTCCATATCAGCTGATCTGATAACCTGGACAATAGATTATACAGATGAATTTGAACTCTTAAAACTCTTAAAACTCTTAAAACTTTTAAAACTATTAAATTTCTTAAAACTCTTAAAATTCTTAACTCTTAACTCGAAATTACGTTGTAAACCCTAAAATATGATAACCTTCAAGGTTTTGCATCTTGGGTTCTTATGTTTTTTTAGTTGGTGTTGTAAGGAAATAAAAAAAAATCTCCTTTATAAATTTTTAGATAAAAGGTGGGGGGGGAGATTACGCTTAAAATTCAGTAAATAGCGGTATTTAAAGTCATCTTAAGCTAATCCCTTAAATATACCGAGGGTAAAAAAATCGTGGGTGACTTTTAAACATTGGTACAAAAAGACGTGGAATTGGCGTGAAATTCATTGTTAAAAAATTAAGGATTAATTTCTAGTGAACAAAAAACATCTTAAAACACTTTAAATGTCAATTGAAATTACAGTATACAGGATTGCGCTCAAGAATGAATCTTTGTGACTACGAAAGAGATGTCTGAAAAAATATTTAACTATATTTTGTTTTCTGTCTTTTATACTTTTTTTAAGTGGTATATCAAATAATTGAAGACTTAATAAATTCTGTAAATTGGTATCTGAAGTCTCGTTCTTTGTGAGTAACCCTGTATGACATAGAAATATTTCTGAACTAGGTGGGAAACCCAACTTTGCCTGGAGTTTAACCTGTAAACCCACTCATCTCAGAATTTTAAGACTAAGCAAAGTTCCTCAATCAAAATTCACGACAAATCGGTCCAGAGGTTCCAGATTAGATCGGAAATACAAACAAACAGACAGACAAAAAATATTACATATAAATAAATTTGAACCTGGACTACTCTTTCTTTCATTAGCTCATTATTCTCCCAGTCCTTAATAATCAGTTGCTTTTCATAAAAATCTGTGTTTAGTAAGTGTTAATCGTAAAATTTGTTTTCAGAAAACTTTCAATTTCGTTTAGAGAAAACTTTCAATTAGGTTTAGAGAAAACTTTCAATTTTGTTGAGAGAAAACTTTCAATTTGGTTTAGAGATAATTTTCAATATTGTTTACATAAAACTTTCAATTTCGTTAAGAGAAAACTTTCAATTTGGTTTAGAGATAACTTTCAATTTTGTTTACAGAAAACTTTCAATTTTGTTGAGAGAAAACTTTCAATTTGGTTTAGAGATAACTTTCAATTTTGTTTACAGAAAACTTTCAATTTCGTTAAGAGAAAACTTTCAATTAAGTTTAGAGAAAACTTTCAATTTTGTTTACAGAAAACTTTCAATTTCGTTTAAAGAAAACTTTCAATTTTGTTTACAGACAATTAGGTTTACAGAAAACTTTCAATTTTATTTACGACTTTAATCTTGTGTACAGAAAACTTTCAATTTTGTTTACAAAAACTTTCAATTTTGTTTACAAAAACTTTCAATTTTGTTTACAGAAAACTTCAAAAATCAGTTAAGGCCTTGGCCGGGAAGACCCACCTGCACCTCATAGATCCTTGCCGCTTTTGGTTTTGGTTTTACATTACTAACTCACTCATAGATTTTTTGGAGTACTAAACCAAGCTTATTTCTAGCTTCCGGATGAAAGAAGTGATTGGAAAAGTTCTAACAGAGCGTACAGCTTTTAAATACCAGCGCCCAAAAGACTATTTCTTGAAATTGTCGTTGATACTAATAATGGGTTTAGTGTTCTGTGATTATTAAAGGTTTCAGAGTTATTTTTAGTTTGTCTATAATTCTTTAGATATAACTAGGTAATTTCCTAAAGAACGATTTTTGTGGCCGCGGCGCCCGGCCCTCTAGCCTGTCCTAGCCGCAGAGCTCGGCCCAGAAATTGGCTTAACCTAACCTAACTCTTAATAATATCAATTTTCCTGAAAAATAAGTCATGTACAAAATTTATAGGAGGGGGACGGGAAGGGTTTAAAAATCGTTCTCTAGGACAGACCCTACAACTTTTTTTCTTTTTGTCTTCCATTTGAACTTTATCGTGTTGATTTCGATCTAATCCATATCGTTTTGAAATTTACTATAGAAAAGATCGAGACTGTATAGATGCAATTTCAACTGACCAGTGACCATTCATCTATAGTCAGACTGGCATGTCCAAATCACAACGGTGCCCAATTTAAACCTTTGTCTGATGATTATTTAAAAAGGTTCGTTTCACTGTGAATCTGACATACCGCTGTACAATTGGAGGGTCCCTTAGCATTATGTCTACAGTGTGTACAACTATAACAGTCTCTTTGAATATTGACTAAAATGTGACAAGCATTTCCTGTTCTGCGGCCACTCTCTTCATTTTCCGGTCCAAGTTATCCAGGAACAAAGATCCTTAAGACAGATTTTTTATTGATGTACAGGGTTACTCACAAAGGATGAGACTGTAAAGACGACCTGAAACTCATAAAATATGACGATAACAAGGTTAAATTACGTCTTCTGCCATTAATAATGTCCTTAATGGCCTATTTATTGACTTGGCAACGAAAGAAGCCAAATTATAGAGGCAGGGAATCCTAAATATAAAGCAATAGACAGCATAAATTCTGTACAGTTGTCTCTGAAGTCTCATTCTTTGTGGGTAACCCTGTTAATAAGATAAAAAATGGCGCACCATTGCAAACTATTGAAATACAAAGAATTAAAAAATGTTAATCTCAAGTTCTAAGTTTTGGAAAATTGTTAAAGAAAGTTAAACTTTAATTTTCTCTTTTATTTAGGTTGTTGCACTAAGGGCTGCGACTAAGGCAGGCTAGGGGATGAACAGCACGGCTAAACTATTCCAACAGGGGGCCGAGCAGTGCGGCTCAAATATTCCAGAAGGCCGAGCAGTGCAGCTTAAATATTCCAGAAGGCCCAGCAGTGCGGCTCAAATATTCCAGAAGGCCGAGCAGTGCAGCTTAAATATTCCAGAAGGCCCAGCAGTGCGGCTCAAATATTCCAGAAGGCCGAGCAGTGCAGCTTAAATATTCTAGAAGGCCCAGCAGTGCGGCTCAAATATTCCAGAAGGCCGAGCAGTATGGATTTAATATTCCAGAGGGGCCGTGCAGTGCGGCTCAAATATTCCAGAGGTCCGATCAGTGCGGCTTAAATATTCCAGGGGGGCCGAGCAGTGCAGCTAAAATATTCCAAGGGGTCGATCTCTCGATCTCTATAAAGGGAAGACACGCTCAACAGTTTGTCAAAACGCTATGTAAATAATTTGAGTTTATTGTCAAATATTTGTTTACTTCTGAATGTTTGCTGAGTTTTAAATTTAGATTGAGTACAGTGTTTTGAATACTCAGGGTAGTGGATAGGATCATACTCCTCGGATACCAGGAAATCTAAAAAAAATATATTCTGAATGTCGAAAACTTAAAAGATGGTTTTAATTTTTTCTTTTTTTTAAAGAGGCAAACACATTCAGGCTCCAATAAAAAGTTTTCAAGACTTTTAAGTGTCGCTATCCCTGGCCTTTTTTTTACTTACACGCGTGATAACCAAAACACGAGTTTTAGACTCAAGATATGGCTTTAAATAATTTTATGAATATTAGACACAGCAATTGAGTTGTGTAAACAGACCCATTTCACTTGATAAAACAGGTAATACTGTTTGCTTTTAAACAACATTAAGTACACTTCAATATTGTTATTAAGTCGTCTTTCTTTTTCATTGTTTTCTGATTATCACTGTACTCGTTTCTTTTTGTAAAATTAGATGCACTTCAATTTTTAACAAGTAATATCCCAAATTCTCTTAGATTTATATGTGAGAGCTTGTTATAGCAACCTTTAAGTCACATATGCAAAAAGTATGCTTTCAAGGTGCCTCGTGCCTCTCTGTTTTATAATATTTATTGCTTTTACATTCTCAAACTTGTTTCAAGCAGCAGAATCTTCCAAAATTTTCAAATTTTCATAATTCATTGGAATACTGTAAACTTGGAAACCCAGCTTTGCGTAGAGTTTTCCCAATAAAATCATTAACTTGAAAGTTTTCATATTTCATTTCATATTTCAACTACAAAGCATGAGATATTACAAATAAGCAATCACAATTCACTATGCAGTTTGGACCCACCTAACCAGGATTGGTTGTTTTGAGTCGTTGGTTTTAAACCAGAGAAAGAACTTTCCGTGATTCTAACGAGTTCTCTGCAATCAAAATTGCCGGCCAATAGATCATGGAGTTTCTGATTTATGATCGGACATCCATACTACTTTATATATAGAGATCACGATTTTACAGAATTGGCAATTTTTCTGATTTTTAAATTTACTTTGCCAACTTTTAAAAAAGCGAAATTATTTTGAGACAGAACTAATTTCATTCTGATCAGTTTAAAAGGATTTTCCATTAATATGGACTATTAAATGTGTGATAACCGAAAAAAATCGTTAAAACAAATCAGTCTTTAAATCAATGAATCCATTTAATTTCATTATATATATTTACAAACAGACCGGATGTGGCAAAATAATTTTAAAATTCTTAAGTGATGAAAATTGAAAACTGATTCTGAATCAATTTACCTCGCGGTGTTTGTATTGTGAGTTTGAATAAACATGAAAGAATTAAAGCTGTCAGCACTGTCAGCATTGTCATTATTGCCCTATAAGATAACGGATGACCGAGCTACTTATATTAAAACGAAACTCGAGTGTCGTCTTCCTTCTATGATAAATTTTTAATTTATAATTTGAACTATAATCAGTGATCTTTTAAAGATCAAAATATTACAGCTACAAAATAATGTTTTTAGAAGGAGTGTTCGCGAAAAATGAAAGTGGGTATAGGCTTACCGAGAAAAATAAGCGCTTTTGATCGCTTGTAATCTTACTTCTATCTGTTGCGTCTATAAGGAAAATTGTTAAAGACGACTCATACCGAAGAACGTAGCGTCCATACAAATTAGAAAGTTGCAACATTCAACTCGGATCGTAAAAAAATCAATTTAATTCCAAACAAATCGTTCAGATATTACAAACTATGGTCATCAATTATTTTTAGACGCATTCGTATAGAGTTAATATTTCCTAATATTTTTGATTTCGTTTTTTAAATAATATTTCGCAGCCGCTGGATTTTCTAACATTCCTGGAAAATATGAAAATGTCGTCTTCATTATCCAAAATCCTCGAAACAGGAATAAATGTTTTCAAAAGCAACTTTCAGATCCTAAAAATAAAAAAAAATATTATGAAATAATAACTATATACGAATGCGTCGAAAAATTATCGATGATTATTGGTTGTAATATCTGTATGATTTTTCTGGAATTAAATTGATTTTTTACGATTCGAGTTGAATGTTGCAACTTTCTGAATTTGAATGGACACTACGTTCTTTACATGAGTCGTTTTTAACAATTTTCTCCTTAAAGAAACAACTGATAGAAGTAAGATTACTTAGCTATCAAAAGCACTTCATTTTATCGCGAACATCCCCTTTAAGGAAAATTTTCAATTTGAACCATCCTTAATCTTTCCTGGGATCATTTTTGAGGTCCCACAAAAAATTATTGGCCCTGTCGGTTCAGCCGTTTTTACGTTTATCGGTTACATTTACGAATAAACAGATAACAAACAGACAAGCCAAGTGTATATATATAACTACATAGATATCACTCTAATTTATAAAACTGTTCCTTTTTATACAAGGAAAATATTTTGAACGTCTGAGTAATGAAATCTAACTGAGTAATAAAGACTACTCCTCTCTATTACGAGCTCAGTAAATCTGTTTTGATCAATTTCGCCCAGTCCTCTTTTAATGATGCTATTAAAGATCTCTTGAAACATGCTTATACAGTTCGTTCCAAAAAACATGAACCGATTTCATATTCACCCAGCCCTCTGATCTCTTTAAACATGCTGATACAGTTAGTTTCAAAAAAACATTAACCAATTTCATATTCACCCAACCCTCTTTTGATGATGCCATTAAAAGATCTCTTTAAACATGCTGATACAGTTAGTTCCAAAAAACATAAACCGATTTCATATTCACCCAACCCTATTTTAATGATGCCATTAAAGATCTCTTTAAACATGCTGATACAGTTAGTTCCAAAAAACATGAACCGATTTCATATTCACCCAGCCCTCTGATCTCTTTAAACATGCTGATACAGTTAGTTCCAGAAAACATGAACCGATTTCATATTTACCCGGCCCTCTTTTATTAATGCTATTTAAGATCTCTTTAAACATACAGTTAGTTCCAAAAAACAAGAACCGATTTAATCAAATTTACTAACAGATATCTTGCCGATGAAAAAAGCCGAAAAAGATCCGAAAATGTTCTGGAAAGATTATTTGAGGATAAATATAAGGATAAAATGTTGATTGTAAAATCATTTGTTTATGTTTTATTTTAATCAAATATATCAACCATTTGAACTCTTAACCCTATTCCTGCTGGGGTCCCCAGCAGGGATAGGGTTAACGTTAAAGTTTTCAAGAGAAAATTAAAGCAACTTTATGATCTAGTTTTGAGTAACAATCCATTTGAAGAATCTGAATGTCTGATCATGGATGGCAGGAATATAAATTATTTTTTAAGAATGATATAACCATTTCTGGAATCATTTACTGGTGTTAAGTGGAGATACGAAGATTTCGTATAGTACGTTATCCTTCATACAACAATAATAACTTCAAATTTTAGGTATTGAGAAAATTGCTTTCAAGTTGTAAGAATTAAAACTTTCCCAGCTAGAAAAACGTTGATATCCTTCACATTATAAAGATAAAATAAAGCATTGAACGATGACTGATGCCCCTCTTTTTAATAAGGGGTCACTTTAAATTACCAGAACAATCCCTTTAGGCGTTTATTCTTTTTAGCAATCTTTAAGCTTGTTTTTTTTTAAATCTTTAAGCTTGTTTTTTAGCAATCTTTAAGCTTGTTTTTTAGCAATCTTTAAGCTTGTTTTTTTTAGCAATCTTTAAGCTTGTTTTTTTAGCAATCTTTAAACATGTTTTTTTAGCAATCTTTAAGCTTGTTTTTTTAGCAATCTTTAAACTTGTTTTTTTAGCAATCTTTAAGCTTGTTTTTTTTGGCAATCTTTAAGCTTGTTTTTTTAGCAATCTTTAAGCTTGTTTTTTTTAGCAATCTTTAAGCTTGTTTTTTTAGCAATCTTTAAGCTTGTTTTTTAGCAATCTTTAAGCTTGTTTTTTTAGCAATCTTTAAGCTTGTTTTTTTTTAGCAATCTTTAAGCTTGTTTTTTTAGCAATCTTTAAGCTTGTTTTTTTTAGCAATCTTTAAGCTCGTTTTTTAGCAATCTACAAGCTTGTTTTTTTAGCTATCTGGGATCATTGTCATTGTATATCATTGCAAGATTCCAAAGTGAATTAAAAGAATATTTTACAAGAAAATCCATTATTTTTAAATAGTATGAACCACATGTAATTATTCTATGTATCGATTCAAGCCAGTGGATTGGGAGGGTTTTTTTGACATTGAAAGTTCATTTTGAAGGTCAATTGATAACCTAGAAGATATGGGATTTATAAAATGTAAAAAGTTAAAAAAAAACTATGAATTTCTCGAGTGAAATTTTGAAACGCAGGAAAACTATACTATTTATGAAAGAATTTATGAACTAAAGTGAAATATGTAGTATAGTTATTCCATAACCCTGTTTTGATCCAATAGATATCTACTATTCACACAACTCACACATATTTACAAGTTCACAACAAAATCTTCAAATATACCATTAAGTGAATTCTGTTTTATGTTTCATAAGCCTTTTGTGCACAATTCATGCTTTGTTTATGCTTAACATTAGTATAGCATGCAATTCATAGAACAAACATTTCAGAAAATTATACTTTTTTCACGGCATGTTATAACATTTTTGGTCTATCGAATTAAGTTAAAATAATCGAGAAACATTATGTTAAAGAGATATTTCATGTCCAAAATAGTTGCAGTGGCACACCAGTGCCAAGTGGAATAAAGAAGTGGAAGAAGATATACACTTGAGAAAATACCCTTTGGGAATGATTTGCCCTTGGTAAATTGCCAATGATAAAGTGTCTAATGCCTCATTAGAAATAAACAGGACTGAGATCAGATTTAATGAATAACAAGAAATAGTTGAACTATGAAGACGTTATTGAACCGGTTTAAGTTTTAAAAAAAGTGGTTTTACAAAAAGTAAATCATACATGCAAATATCAAATATGTAGAAGTAAATAAATGGCGTTACTTTAATTGCTGTGGTAATCTTATTCTTCTAGAAAGTGTAAATTTTTGAGAAAAATGGAAGAAAAAAATGATCCTGAAAAAAATGGTATTTTGAAAAAGATTTCAGGTTACAATTTTTCCTTTCCAATTAATTTGGGCCGCTCTGATTTTTTAAAATTTCCAGAAGAAAAAATTCTTTTGAAAAAAACGACCAATATTGCTAACATCGCAAAACTTATATTTAAATTTAGTTGTTAATTATATAAATTTAAAGGTTTATAAACAAAAAATCATTAGGTTCGAATATTGCTGCTGCATTGGACATATTAATAGCCCCAATAGTTAATTCTGAAATTAATGCTGAACAAGAAAATAACGAAGAAATCAGTGAAGATTTAAGTCCTATCGCACAAACTAATGGGGAAGACAGAGAGATCATGAATCAGGGTGAGAGTGTTGAGCCAACAATTGATCTTGAAGAAAGAGATATCTCAGAAACACAAATCAGTGATTTTGATGACAATTGCCCTGAAGCACCAAGGAATAACAAAGACATATTTGACCATCAAGAAAGACCTCATTCATATGATAATCTGGAAGATAAAATGGTCAACAACTCTACACGACAATCTAGCATAGATAAACTGGATTCAGCAACAAATCTCTCCTACTCTACTCGTCTTACTAGAACAGATTCTCTACATGATGATGAAGACATTAACATAAATTTGTTCACCACTTCAGATCCCATTAATAGTTCTGAAGACAGCACCAAGTTAGATTATTGTTTAAAAACACAAAACCAGTTTGGGAATAAAGCAGAAGATGATCTTAGCGGATCTGAGTATTCTGAACAAAATAAGAAAGAAACTCAGCAAGATGATACAATCAGTGATGATATATGTCTGAAAGCTGCTAAAATTCAAAGCTCAACACACTCCAATTCAAAGTATTCCTTTGAAACACAAATTGATGGTGATATTATTGCCAATGGACATAATGAGAAAGGACAAGAAAAAGAAGACATTACTAGTGAGACTGATGTATGCTCAATCATTGAGAGAAAAGCATCAAAAACCTGTCTTTCACCAAACGAAGAAGGTATGATGGAAGGGAGAGCTATAAGTAGGTTATCTATGGGTTCACAGGTAAAATGTGAGAAAAGTATTTCTTAAATAAACATAACCATTTAAATTTTTAATAACTTCCATTGAATTTTAAGATTACCTCTATAAATAATTTACAGGATGCAAATCAATCAGAGGTGGCAACTCCAGGTAATGAAAAAATCCGCCAGAACACAGATCTATGGAAAAATTAATTCTTAATTGTTTTTATAGATGAAAACAGCCACAGACAGAGGAAAGTAATTCTTAAATTCTTAAATAAAAAACATTAATTGAACCCTATTGTTTCCTTACAGTAAATCGTGATCACATGCACAATATCAAAAAATAGATTTCAGAAAAACTTTATTTTATTTAATGGGCCAAAAAATGATGGTTTTAATCATTTCTCATTCCGTCTTCAAGAAATTTGACCTTTAAACTTGCCAACTACAATAATTACATGAGCTGAATGTACAGAGTTGACAATATGGTTTCGGTTTCTTACATCGAAGAAATACTGTTAAGGTACAAAAATAACTGCTTGATACCTCAAACCACTAACAGAAAATGTTGATATTTTTCTAAAGGCATTCTTCCAAGCGTCAATTTTACAATGGTATTAATCCAAGGGGCAACCTCCCAAGTATATCATATAGCTGCAGTTCTCCGCCTCCATTGCAATGTTGATATTTTTCTAAAGGCATTCTTCCAAGCGTCAATTTTACAATGGTATTAATCCAAGGGGCAACCTCCCAAGTATATCATAAAGCTGCAGTTCTCCGCCTCCATTGCAGTCTGCAGCACCTCAGAAGGCCTAACCTAAACTTTGGGAAGTTTTGACTTAGGAAAAGTGCACATTTAGGAAGTTTCCACTTAGCCAATTGTCACTATTGAAGTTAATCTTGGGAAAATGCCTTTCAGAATACCCAACACCTAAAAGCATTACAGAAAAATCTGTACACTCATTTTTATTATTTATATTTTTATCTCATCTTTCATTTATCACAGCAAACATCAACTGTGTTTCAGAGTAATAGCAGACCTTGAAAGTTTTCGAGATGAGAATTCTCACTCTCAGAATCTAGGAACAGGTTGGGATTTATATATACATATTTAAATTATTATTATTAATCCATAATACACAACTGGCAAGCTAACAATCATTCTCCTGTGGATATAATTTTTATAAAGAAACTAACATTCTAAAAGCGTGTTAGCTGTTCTAGGCATGGATAGAACATTTTGCATCACCACTGATCAACTTGAAACTAAACTTAGAGAGATGAAAGAACAAATAATTGATGAGATACGGTAATTCAGTCCTTACTTGTTTTTTTTCAAAATCTTATAAATCCTACTGTTAGGGCTGAAGTTCAAGCACTTACTCCTTATTTGGTCCTTGCAATGGGTGCTTTACAAAAACATCCAGAGGAATCCAATAATGATACATTGTACACACTAGATAGAAAGGTACATCATCTTTATGTAACTTTACTTTTAACTAAATTAATGACTACTGTTAAGATTTTCCTAGTCACACAAAGTGTCATTTTTGTAATATCATAAACATCTGCTGATATTTAACTACCTTCTAATAGGTTACTAGTAGTGTCACTTACAGTGGTAAAATAAAAGGTCCAGCCAATGAAATTGACAACTCTGAAGTTCCATTGTTACGACAGGTAGATGATGATTAAATGCAGATTTTAATTAAATAAAAACAATATTTAATTTCAGAATCCTATCACTTTTAAGAAACATTCATATATGACGTCATTTGCCAATATTGAGAATCATTCCAATAAACTTTCAAATCAAACCACATCAGCTGTCTCCAGTGCAGTTAGCTTAAAGTCAGCTGTTTCTAATGCAGACAGTTTTGGGTCAGCTGTTTCAAGATCAATTGTTTTAAGATCAGCTGTTTCAAGATCAGACATTTCAAAATTGATTGTATCTAATGTTGCTGTTTCTGAAATTGCTGTATCAAGCCAAGGCCACAACAGAAGCACTGCCAGATCAATTGAAGCAGTATCCTGTGAACATGTTTTTAATGGCAATGAAAAAAATCAATCTTTAGAAGAAACAAGAAATAAACTGGAAAAGGTATTTTTATCATAAAGAGTTTTTAAGTTCCACTTAAAATTTACTTAATTAAATTTAGGATGATGATAATTTGTCAATACTAGATGCAGAAGATGAACAAGACAGAGAGGTAATGATTTAAGAAAAAAATACTAAAGATTTTTTAAAGGAATAGTTGAAGATTATAGAGATATTAAAGCTTCCATCTAAACTCAATTTTTTTTTTTTACAATAAAAAACTGATTTTTTTCAGTTTGAGGACAATGAGTTAAGCAGAACAAATATGGTTGACTACACTGCCAGTGCTTATTTAAGGAATTGGAAAATGGTCCTGTTAATTATTCTACTTTTAATATATATTTTGCTGTTGGTGACTTACAATCGTCTAAAGCCCTTTTGAGACATTTTCCAACATAAAATAGAAAAAGGATGGATACAGCCAGTACATTAGATCTACCCGTAAGTTTTCTAGCAGACAAATAACCACTTTAAAAATGCCAGAATATAAATTTTAATAAAGACGACTTAAAGTAACTGTAAGCGTAACTCAAGTGACCTTTTTTCCATTTAGTATCAATTTATAATGTTTCCCTTTGAACCTTTGACTGATCAAGGATGTCGGACAAATCCCTATTAATCTAATGTAATGTTGTTATAAATTCAAGAAATATCATGAGTTATTTTCTTAAAGCGGCAGAAAATAAAAAAATACTTTAAAATGTAGGAAGACGCTATTATCGTAAGACAGTCAATCTACTTTTGAGTTACACAAGTAACAGATCAGCCAGTTAAGCATAGACAGTACACATCATACAGTTGCAATTTAATGGAACTCAAGTGGGTTTGCTATGTTTAAAAAGAAAGATCTCTCTACTCGATGAACAGTTAAAGATTTTAAGGGCATTGCCTCTTTGCATAAAGGGCCACTTAAATTATGCTTACGGCCCCTTTAATTGAATTTACAATTTGATACTTCAGCAAGGTGAGGAAAGAGAGGACTTGGATGAATTAGAAGATATGAATGAAGTAACTAACCAATGTATTAATACAATGGACATTGCAACCCTTCAACCAGTAATGAAAAACCAAGCTGACATTAAAACAGAACTCCCAGAGAATCACCCTGGAGATGAACCACAATCTTCCACACAACAAACTCCAGTAAGAAACCAAAGCCTAGCTCTTCAAACTGCAGTATTGAATCAAAAATTTCAAGAGTCAGGAACAAAGCCAACTCTGGCAGGACAAGCCGTGAACACCAACCTTCTCCGACCACCAGGATGGCTAGCAAAGAAGGTTGACTGAAGTCAGAACTTTTCTGTTGTTAATCTAGAGATTAAGCATTGATCTCTATCTTATGTAGACTAATGGATTAATCTAATTCCTCTTCATTATCCTGTGGTGATCATACACTGCAAGGCTAACTTTTTAAAATTCAAATTTATAAATGTTTACAGAGATAACAAGATCAAGCATTCAAGATTAACACAAGATTAACACATCAAAATTCTAACCTAAGAATTTTCTTATTCAAAAATCACAAAACATTTGCAAATTTAAAGAATAAGTTTGTTAATCTTATTGACAAACAAAGAGCAAGTATTACAACCAGTTTCCTTTAGAGTTGTTAAGAAATTAAATTGAGATTGATAAGTATCTTTTATCTTATTTTTATTATTCAAGGTAATAGGAACAGGACCTAAAAAGTTTTATGAAAGGCGGGCAAAATCAAGACTTAACATAAACAATAGGAAAGCATAGATACAATGATAATAATTGTATCATTCTAACTCATGGGTTTCTATTTTCTTCTGAATAAATTTGGTTCTGCTAAGGCATATACAGAAATTTTCTGAAGCTGTTAAGAATGATAAACCATTTAGAAATTTTGGAAATAAGGTCAGAATCTTCTTAATCCATTGATGAATTAAGCTAACTCTATAGGATGCAACAAAGAGATAAGGTGTGACATGCTGCAAAAGATTATGAGACAAAGAAACTGGATTGTTTCCATAATTAATAATGGTTCTATAATATTTAACAAGGGTTTCTAATTCATTCGAGTTCAATTTGGTTTCTTAAAGGACATTTAGAACTTTACCCCCATAGCTGTTATGAATGCTTAACTTCTAAAAACTTTATACAGTGCATTTAAGCTTTACTTTTGTGTAGCTTAAGTAGAGTGGAGTAATTCATAGTTAGATTTAGGAAAGCTTTTAATGGTTTAGTTTTCTAACAGCGAAATGAACGGTTCTGCAAGATATTTCCAAAACGTTATTGATCCTAAAAAATAAGTAAAGAAAATAAGGATTGGATTATTCCTACTAAAACATTATATGCTGTGTGGTTCAGGGCCCATATTGGATTCTGTCATTTATGTTGTTCATCCTGCAGGTAATTATATAATCTTACAGACAGTGTCCCACATCATATAAGATTGTTTATTGGTTTAAATTGTGATTTTCAGGAATTATCAGAAAATTTAAAAAGAATGAATCATTTAAGAAAATTCTATAAGGCTAAAGAAAATTTGCATGCAGAAAATACTAGGGCTTTCGAGTATTATGTGAGTATTTTAAGCTTTTAGATAATTTAATTTGATATGGGACGCTTGAGTTCATAAAATTTAATTTATTTTATTTTACTTGTTCAAATCAATTTTAAAGAATTAACTTTATAAATTTGAACTTGGCAATCTCTAGTGTGTTACTACAATTAAGGAGGCGTGTGGTAATTAATCTGTTACCTAAATGAACTATAATTATATGTCAACAATTCATGTTTTTGGCAGGCCTGATGGAAAACTAAGAAAATCGATTCAAAACAAGCTTTCTTCAACAGGTACTTATAGATAAATATTTTAAGTTAACATTTTACTAATCAGAGTCCTTACTGCGGCAACATGATGATGATGTCCATATGTGTTAAAATTTATTTTAAACTTTTTAAATATATTATTATTGGGATATAATTAATTATAATTTGATCTTCTGTTCTAACGTTGAAATAAACTAAAAACCAGTTTGTTAACAGCTGACTTTAGTACAATTGACTGTTAGTCCAATCGATGAAGCATAATTTTTTCATTTACATTATCAAATTCATCAGATATTATACACTCTACAGGGGGAAAGGTTGCAGAGCGAGCTGAATTTTGGAACAGTTTAAAGCCAGAAAGGTAAGTAACAAAAATGTTGACCACACTAAAATTGATCAAAAGAACCAGTCCATCTTCGCTTGGAAAATCAGTCTAATTAATAAAATTTGAGCCTTAGGTGTTCATTTTCTAAAAAAGGCAAAATTAATAATAATTCCAGTGCATTAGTAAATACTTTTGGTCTTAAAGACATTTTATCAATCCTGAACAGTAATGGTGTTCGTTTTTCAAATTTAATAAATCCCCCCCCCCCCCCCGGCCAAAAAAAAAATAACATGAAAAACCTGTTGTTATTAGTATAATCGCCATATAAACTTTATTATTTTCCTTGCAGTCTTTATTTAGGAAAATACAAAAAGCAAAGAACTTGCAACCAAAGAAAGGAGAGAACAGAGCTATGGAGAAACAGAATAACAAAACTGCTAATGTTGTAACATAAACTTCTAGTGGTTAAACAAATAAAACAAGCAATATTCTTTGAATTTATATTCTCATCTCATTAATTATTTCAGTTTTATATTGAATCCTTTTACAGAAAAGTTGATTCTCGATCATGATAATTCTTTAAAAAGTGTATACAGACATTTTAAGGCCAACCAGTACACCAATAAGATAAAAGTAAATTGGGACTTCAATTTTAATGTCATCTTTCAATAACTAAGATTTACTTCTAAATTCGGCATTCTTCTTTTTCTTCCTAATTGCTTTCTTTGTGGAATTGATTTCTCTGAAAAGGGAAAAGTATGAATTAAATTTAACACCGAGTGGTAACTTTAAGGCATAGAGTCCTTGCCACAAACTCAAAGTTTTCATTCTCTATATCGTTGCAAAATGTTGGTGAAAACCTTTGATATTTCAAAATTAGATAATTTTATCCAAAAGAATTCAGTTTGGAAAAGATAAGGTCAGACATTGGACTGCTAAGACATAGGGATTTGAAAATCAGAGTTAGTTTTCAGATATGTTAGAAACTATTTTTAGTCATATTGGCCCATTTCGTGCCACCAACTTGTTACTCAGTTTTTGGTTAATCTACAGTTAACACAATCTAGTATGTCCAAATAGATTATCAAGTACAATAGGTGGAAACAGAGAAATGGACCAACTATACACGACGTCACTAGTGTCAAATATACCAAGAAAAACGAACTTTTCTCACATTAGTTGACATGTTTTCCAAGATTAAAGAAAAGAAATGTTAAAACAGAAAATACAGAACATAAAATTGCACTTATTTCATTGTAAGATAAGGACTTTATTCTAAAATTATCATAATTATTAATAATTTTGTCTGACACAAAAACTGAATTGACACTATTGACGTGAGAATACAGTTGTACTAAGTTTAAAATTCTACGTTGCCAGCCAGCTATTGTACTAGAATCTATTTGAGTATGTCTAAGAATTAAAAAAAAAAAACTTACCGTCACCATATTCCGACCCAATCGCTGGCGATTTCTTTGGGTCCTGAATAGTAGACCCTGAAATAAACACCTGTTATCAATATTTCAATGAAAACGGTAAAACATCAAAAATTAAAACAAATTAAAAAAGTTTTCATCCTGCGCAACAGAACATTTGATTCTGCAATGCTGAATACATCTTATAACAGGTTAGAATAGAGACATGGATCAAAACATGTTACATTTGATACCAAAAACAGAGATGATGGCAAGAGTAGTAATTGTTGTAACGGAATTGTATATTTGCCACAAACTCAAATATTCAAATACCTATATGTTTGCAAGCTATTAGTGTAAAACATCGATTTTTCAAACTTAGGGCATTTGATCTAACAGAATTCTACGACATTAAGTTGCAAAGATATAGGGATTCGAAAATCAGAGATTGTGGCAAAGACTTAATTCCTTTTTAACTTGTTATGCCTTTCCAGTAGTAAGCTGATAAAGGTAACCAAGTACAAATGAGTAAAAAAGTTACCAATACCAACCAGACATAGACATTTGATATTCAAAACTTTGACTATTTAGTGCAATAGATTTCATAGTTTGAAAAGCAAGGTTTGCTACATTAGGGTTGCAAAAAAACTTGTTTTTAGAAAATTGGAGTTTAAAGACCGTGCCTTTGAGACTTTTATTCAATGTTCATGATGTAACAATCCGGTTATTTTGCTCAAGGTCGAGCACAGCCATTGGGATTAATTAACAAAACAAATGAGTTACGAAACTTATCACTTACCTCAAACTCTGTTTTTTCTAATCCCTAGCTTTATCTTTGCAACTTTTGTCCCCTTCGATAATGGCCAAACTATGAATTCATCAAATTGTCCAAGTTTGAAATATCTCAGATTTACATGTTACAAGGTTGCCACAGATAAACGGATATTACAATAAGGGTTTTTGACAAATAAACAGTTTAGATTAAAAGACACATAAGTTACCAAAGATCAACAAAGAGTACATCTCTCGTCCTTCTGTCTGTTAAGGGATAGCAGACGTAAATATAAGAGAAGCTCTATTTCGCAAGTGGTATTCCCTTTAAAGCTAAGTTAATCATTAACCAAACATAAGAAATATTCTTCCGGCTCCCCATGAAACATGATAATTTTAGATTGTAGATTCTCTTAAAAAGTAACTAACATTTCTGCTGCTACAGAAACAAAGATGAAAATGTAAAAAATAAACACTGGCAAGCTACAGATAACAGCAGAATCTTCCAAATTTTAAGCATAAAGCTTTTAGGGTACCATTGCGAATCGGGCATCACCCTGGAATCTCACTTTAAAACTACTACAATCCCTTTAATCTTACCCACAAAATAAAAGAAACGGATGCACACAATTGATATCAACATCATATTATCATGATTAAGAGCCATAGTTTAGTTACGAACATGAGAATAACAAAACTATAAAAATCACGAATGAAAAAGTTTTTAAAATTATTGATATATTCAAGTCAGCATAAAAATAGGTAAAACCTGATAACTGGAAACTTTGTAGTGCAGTTTTATTAATAGAACTCAGAACTATTACTTCCTCAGTAAAATACATATTTTGCGTTATGTAATATCTAACGACTCCAAAGTAAATATTTTTTGCCTCTTTCCCACCTGTACCTTTCCTCAATATCAGCAACATAAGGGAAGATATTCTCATTCTTCGATCTTTTATAAAATCATTTTCTTCCTTGTCTGAACTGCATGAATAAACTGTAAGCTTAATTTCAATCGACCCTTTCTGAAAAAATAGCAAATCCCGATTTATATCTTTAGTCTATAGCAACTTAGTTTGATCAATAATGTGGATGATATTGCCGTCGTTCTATGGTTTACGTGTTATATCTGATAAATGCAAAAGTCATCTTAAATGAAAAATCACAAGTGATCAGACAACGCTTTGAAGGGTACCATTGGAAATTGGGCATTGCCATCTTTACATGGAGAAATATTTGTATTTACGCCTACAGTCCAAATAATTGTACAACCGTGAAGATCCCACTCGGATTTAACTGTTTGGTCCCTTTCCCAGAAAGCTGCGACTTAATCACAAGTTCGACAGTAAAATTTTCAATTTTTCTTTTATTTTTTGTTGTGTACTGTGTATATACGTATTACATAAGTTTGACCCCTGCACTCCGGCGCTGGTTTGAAACCCAGTGCATGAGCAGGAATAGGTAAAATTGAGAAGGGTCCAAGTCAAAGTTGCCACTAAATCGAACATTAGTAAATTAGCGCCACCTCAGAAAAAAAGTTTTTATCTTTAACCAAATGATAGAACGAACTTGTTGTAGTCTTCTCTATTATTTTTATTCTTTGTACGTTACAACCTTTCGAAACTGCTTTCTTTTAAGAAAAACTTGAATCTACCTTGAGGAAGGGGGCATGCAAAGCCGCCATGAGCCTCGCGAAATGACCCCCGGAGCCTCCTGATACGCAGAATCTCCTCCAAGCCCCACAAAAATGTCTCCGTGCCTCTAAATACGTCTCTTGATATCCGCTTGCTGTACTTTAATGAATTAACCAACCAAAAATCAAAATACATCTCTTCATAGTGGAATCTGCATTTGCTTGGAGAATCGTTTAGTCTAGTCCTCAAAGTTCAAATATTAATTTAATCAATTAATCTTAATTTGTTTTCTTATGAAAAGCTTACGCAAAGCATAGAACGAAAGCACAAAATCAAGTGATCACAAAAACAATTTTGTTCTGTGAATAGTTAAATTCGTACAAGATACATCTGTAAAATAAAAGATGAAAACTGCAATAGTTATTGGGTGAAATTAAATTTGAAGAAAAAAGGTCTTAATCTCAATTAAAAAGTCTTAATCTCAATTAAAATAGACTTTTCAAAACAAAATGTTTTAAGATCATTTGAAAAAGGTTTTTTTTATGTGAATGTAAAAGCCAAACATCTTTTATTGGAGAACAAACTGCAGGATATGAAGACAGAATGGCGGAGATTTAGAGAGGTAGATAAAGGCAAGGAGACGGTTTCGCAAGGTTCGGAGGACATTATGCATATCAAATGGCACTAAGGTTGTTTCAACCCTGAATTAGGAAAATTATATTATTTTAAGCAGAACAAATGCATTCAACTAGTCCATTTAAGTGCTAAAATAAAAAAGCTCGGTCATTGAATCTTTACATAGGTCGACCCCCTTCTTCTATGAACATAAGCCTTGAACTCTGAAAACCGCAGTTTTTACTAGTTCTCAAATTTCGCGGAGTTTTCTGTTAAAATTGATGCATTTTCAAAATTAATGAATTTCGACATTTTACCGGGGAAATTTTTCAACTTTGACCAGCCACAACCCATCCCATGGGGATTCTGCGAGTTGCCTTACAATTGTTGAGCTCGGGATCAGTTTCAGTTCAGCCTTTTTCACGTTTTTTGGATAACAACAAACAAGCGAAGTTAATTCTAAATGTTATAGGTTTATTATCTTAAGGAGTTTACGTCGTGGAATTATGCAAGAAAATAATTTTTTTTCTTGGGGGGGGGGGAATTTTACTATCTCATTTAAAACTTTTAAATGTCTTACGACATGAACATTTAGGAACTCTAACGCACTCGTTTCCGAGCAGTTGGCATGGATTTTTTCCCTAGAGCTTGCAATTACCGAGAAATCGAAATTTTATTACCACTTATACATCCCAATACAATTAACTTACAACTGCCCCTCTATTATACTACATGCTCCATGATGTCTCTCACAGTATCCAGGACCAGGTATATCTAGATACCAGGTTCAGATGTTTCCTCAGAGCTCAACTGATGATTTATTCAAATCCAGAATGACGCAATCATATGTCCATGACTAACGGGGCCGTATTTTGAATTAAGGGAAAATATTTTTTTTTTTTTTTTGGGGGGGGGGAGTTTTTTTTGTGTAAGAACTTGGAAAGGGGGGATCTTACCCCCATCTTCTAAAATCAAATAGCGAAAGACATCGTTTTATTCCTTTAGATTAAAGTGTTTAGCAGCATAAAAAAATTTAAAAAATTGGTCTATTTCTGCTGGAAAATTGATTAACATTAAAAACTCAAAGTTGTATTTTGCAATAAGTATTGGCTACACATATTAAAAATGTTTAATTGGTCAAGAAAGGGGATTTTGAAATTATCTTTTAAAAAGTAAATTAAGACATTAACCTAGATTACGAAGATCCAGAGGTTGTGAGTTGAGATGAAGGAGAGCTGATGAAATTACGATAAACAGTATTGGTAGAATTTACATATATAAACACAAACATAGCAAATAACTGGTTCAACAGCAAATATTTTAACGCGTTTTATTACGGGAACTTACAATGAGAAAACAGTGGTTAATATTTACTACAAGAAGTTCTTATTTCAACATATTCCTAGCAGTATCTGTCCCCGCCCACCTTTACATCGGATAGTTTACCAAGACGTAAACAATCTACTCGATGCAAATGAAAAAAGTCTGGTAGGTGCAACTGTAGCTGGTCAAATATTGGTTAGTGGTTGGTAGGTTGCGTAGTAAGGTCGGATACTGCTGGGAATATGGTAGAGGTTTACAAATACTGGATCCACGAAGCACGGAAACCTGAAATAAATCACGGAGAATATTAAGGGGACCAGAAACCTTGGACCCTGAAAATGGGCCTGGCTAGAGGGGGGTTCAGGGTCCCAGCTAGGAGTCCAGACCTATTTTTAATCATGTAACACATTATTGATGATAAAATCGAATAATAATAATAACTAATTATCAATTATCAAAAAATACGCAATAAATTTAGTCACTATTTTAAACCCGTAATATCACTATATTTACAAATAAAGTTATCGTAATACAAATTTAACACCTTAACTATTGGTTACTAAATCAGGAACTATAGCGTAACAAAAAATTTTCAATAATTTAATTTCTATACGAATATAGTTCAAAATAACAACTAAACTATGGCACTTAATAAATTACTACTATAGCATGAGATAAAACTTACTAACCCATAAATATTTAACTATAAACGAATAAATTTAAACTATATTATCATTAAATAAAAATGACTAGCATATAAATAGTAACGAACTATGAATAGCATTTCTTAAATAATTTAAACTATAGCATAAAATTCAAATTTCAACAAACGATTACTAAATAAACAATAAACCCATAAATATAAATATTAACCAACTGTTAACCAACCTAGAGCATTTTAAAATTACTGTCATTAAAATATAGCATTTAAAAAAATAACGATCAACGAATGAAAGCACTTAATATGATAACTTTAAACTAATCACTAAAGCATAAACTTCAAACACCTTACGTTAAAACTGTAAACTATGGTAATATAATAACTATTAAATAATATTACTAAAACCATGGCAATAACTTAGAATAATAGTAAATCACGAATTATTTTTATAGATAACTAATTGCATATTAATAATATGATAAAAAATATCAAACTATTCAAGAATATCATCGAATAACCGTATTAGGACTAGGGATGGGAATCGCTTTGAGAACAGTTTTTAAAACATTTCTAGGCTTTTTAGACGATAAAAGTGTTTCACAAAAATGTAAGTAAACCTCAAAATTGTATTCTCGGCAACTTTGCTTTATTAATTACATTTTATGAACTTTTCTCTCCCGATCAAATATATTTTAACTTTGACGATTTTTCAAACGACAAACGATTTTTTTATCTGTTTGAAAAATCGTTTCGTTTTTATATCTTTTGTCAGAAAAAAAAAATTATAATAGAAAACTTGTCTAGCATACAATTTTGAAAAATGAATTACACCTCAGATTGTTGTGCAGCCTCTTAAAGGTCTAAAAACGGGTATCAAATAGATTCCCATCTATAATCAGGACACAAGGCGGGACAAGGGGAATAGGAGTAATTAAATACAAGATGGGTCAACCTAGAGATAATCAAATCATATTTTAGTAAAATACGCAAATGAAAGATTATCTCTCTGTATTCAACTTATATTTAATACTCCTAGTTAAAAAATGATTGCTTGAAATAACGAAACATCACAAGGCTTTTCAATTAATTGCGGATTTTTACTTCTTTTAATGATTAAGGACATGTTGTCTAAATTGTAAAGTTTAAACAGTAGTCAAAATAAACATTTAAATTGTTCCTTTCTCTCTGCCAAATAAAAACGCATTTCCTTTCTCACTGCCAAAACAAAAGCATTTCCTTTCTTGCTGCGGAAAAAACGCTAACTGTGACAACTTCCGACCCAAATTGAAAAGCCTTGCAGAAAGGTCCATTTTTTTCAAGCAAATTATTTACACAAGCTGGCATCAGAAAACTTAAAATTGATACTAAAGCCAGAGTAAGTAAAATACTTTAAACTGCCTGAAAATGGCAATTATTTCCAATGAAAAGAAAACTAAAACTATGAAACGAAGTAAAACTAGAGGAAAAAAGTTGAAATTGAATAAAATCTGAATTTACAAATGAGAATGGCAATTTGCTCAAAGGACTTTTTAAAAAAAACCTGGTGCATATGTGAAGTACGCTGAAATCAAATCGTATTTTAGACTAAAAGAATGCTTGGCAAATTGCAGGGTTGAATATCAAATAAGATAATCTTTTGCATAAAATATTTATAGTATCTATTCTGTGTATTCAACACCAGCTTGTCAATATTAAATAAGCGTTGAACTCACCGAATTTACAGACGCAACTGCGCCGGATGTTCCAGCAGCTTGAGGCCGGAAGTACACTAGTAATACCCAGGCTGGGCATAACTCTGAGGAGCTCCATATCCGGGCTAAATAATAAACGATTATTATCATTTATATAAGCAAGGCAATCCATCAATCATTCAAATAACGGTCGATGCTTATTTGCCCCCGTACCCATGGACAAAAAGGTCTAATTTGTCCAAAAAACCACAAATAAAAATACATTTTTAAAGTAAAAAAAACATGGATACCTCATTTATTTTCAATCATGTAAAGCAAAATATTATCGTGTTAATCGGACTTACCACTGAATAACTATATAAGTAGTAATCTCCGTTTGTCTCTATGTATAATGTATATCCGATCATAACTCAGGGTCCCCTTGACCGATTTGCTTCAAATTTTGATTGCAGAATTTGGGGGAACCACGGGAATGGTCTTAGTTTGGTTTGAGAGTACCGTGGGTAACGCTGGGTTCTCAAACTAGTCTAGAAGTAAAGGCTAACCTGTGGAGCAGGCTGATAACCTGCTGGAGGTACACTTCCAGACTTAGCTCGCATATTCTTCTCAATAGCCTCAGCTTCTTGGTGCTTTCCTAGTTCATGTACATTCATAAATACAGTACATAAATATAGTATTCAAGGATCAAAGGGCTTTCCTAGTTCATGTACGTTCATAAATACAGTACATAAATATAGAAATAAAGCTTCCTGGTGCTTTCTTAATTCATGTACATTCATAAATACAGTGCATAAATATAGTATTCAAACTTCCTTGCACTTTCCTAGTTCGTGTACATTCATAAATACAGTAAATAAATATAGTATTCAAGATTCCTTGTACTTTTTCTAGTTTATGTACATTCGAAATTTTTACAGTACATAAATTAGCGTTCAAGCTTCCTGGGGCTTTTCTGGTTCCTGTACATTCATAAATATAGTACAAAAATTGATATATAGGGGATAATAATTTTCTGGTTCCTGTACATTCATAAATATAGTACAAAAATTGATATATAGGGGATAATAATTTTCTGGTTCCTGTACATTCATAAATATAGTACAAAAATTGATATATAGGGGATAATAATTTTCTGGTTCCTGTACATTCATAAATATAGTACAAAAATTGATATATAGGGGATAATAATTTTTCATTTATTTCACATTTGCAATGTACGAAAAACAAGAAGATTTAAAGTAACAAAAAGATGACCCCCGCCCCCCAGAAAACAATCCATGAAAAATATAGTTATTAGAAAAAAGGGAATTTTTGCCATGTGTAAAATATTACTGTTATAGTAATTACTCTAGAATTTTAACGTTTGGCGAAGATGGTCGAATATAGGGAGGATCAAAAAGGTGTAAAAGGACAAGAGAGAAGTGTCAAGAAGCTGGTTACCAAAATTGTACTAACCTATACTCCTATAGTATTCTGCCCACTGAGCAGAGTAATCTGTTGACTGGGGACCCGGAGCTTGGGCTAGTCCAGCAGGTCCAGGTTGGGCACCACCAGGGGCACCTCCACCACGAGCCTTAACATAAATGTGTAAAAGGGTGGTTCACGGATTTCTATGTGAATTAACATTTTCAGTGATCTTTTAGCGATTCGCGACAGAACAAAGGGGTATATATTTCCTTTGAATAGTTCTCCCCCCCTTTTACAATATATTTTTCCTAAATATAATAGGGATTAGAGATTTTTTAATCTGTATAAGGAAAAAATGAATTTTTGGATTAATATAATGCATCTAAACGAAGGGAGAACATTCTGTCCCTGCTCGGACCACCACTCACCAGTACTTATCCCCTATTTTCACTTTATCTTGAACTGAGAATTTATGTATTGTGGGTTTCGAGATCAAGGTTTGATCTCGATCTTCTGTTTAATCTTTATTCGATATCCCCCATGTTAATTGCATACAATCAAGGGAGCTTTGATCAGGAGAGGAATATCTAAACTGGAATTTTGGAAAGGTACAGTTTTAAATAGATCCTCAAGTTAAAAGTTTGATATAGATCCTCAAATTAAAAGTGCCCACAGTGAATATCGATCAAGCGATTAGGTTTATGAGTATCCAACGCAATAGTGCCCAGCTATGCTGATAATTATATACCTGAGACTCAATGAGCTCTGCCTCCTTGATCATACCCAGGCTTCTGTAATACTCAGCCCATTGAGTAGAGTAATCCTGAAAACAATCAATCAATCAATCTTAAATCAATCTATTTTCAATCTTAAAATCCCTGAATCCTTGAATTTATTAATCCCTGAATCCACGCATTCATAAATCCCTGAATCCACGCATTCATAAATCCATGAATCCACGCATTCATAAATCCATGAATCCACGCATTCACGAATCCATGAATACACGCAACCTTGAATCCATGAATCCAGGCAACCTTGAATCCATGAATCCAGGCAACCTTGAATCCATAAATCCAGGCTTGAATCCATGAATCCACGCAACCTTGAATCCATGAGTCTAGGCATTCATGAATCCGTGAATCCACGCATGAGTGAATCCAAGCACCCATGAATCCATGAATCCAAAAATCCATGAATCCATGAATTCACAAAAATCCACGAATCCACAAATCCATGAATCCACGCCTCCATGAATCTATGAATCTATGAATCCACGCATCCATGAATCTATGAATCCACTAATCCACGAATCCATGATTCAATCAAACAAACCAAATAACGCACGAACGCAGGAAGTATCGAACGACAGAACGAACGAACAATCAAACAATATTAATATTTACCGGCTGTCCAGTAGATGGATTGACTGGAACTCCCTGCTGTGGAGGCTGAGGTTGGTATCCACCCTGAGGAGGTTCATATCCTCCATACTGAGGTTCAGGCTGAATAGTAAAGTTAACAAGTTAAAAAATAAATATTTCAAAACCAATGTTTTAACAGTTTTTAAATCTTAAACCGTCCCCTCATTTTCCATCCCTTTCATTCGTTTGCCTCCAATTCCACCCTCCTCTCTCATGTGCTACCTGATAGTGTCCATTGCCTCCGTATCCTCCTGGTCCTCCAGGTCCACCTCCTCCAACCTTCTCTGCAATCAACCTCTTAGCGGTCTCGACAGCATCAGGAGTACCCTACAGTAATATTTTTATAATTTATCGCCTGGTTATACCGATCTAAGGTCGGAATTAATGAATCGTAATAAGTAGGAGAACTAGTTAAACTTAATTTTTAACATACCTTGATGACAATGGACTTCTCTCGTGCGCCTTCAGGAGCTGTTTTATCAACCTGGCAGTGTGCTCCGCTCTGTGCACAGATGGCCTTGATAGTTTCTCCACCTTTACCCATCACAAGCCCAACCTGAAACAAGCATTTGTCCATCAATCAATAAAGCTAAGTTTCACTTTCCACATTAAAACTCAAAGTGAACTTACTAGATAAAGTTTTAGATATTTCATTCTTATCACGGATTTATCTACAGATTGTCCCAATAAACATAAGAACTAAGTGACGATTTTGAGATCGTCTTTGTAGATCAAAATAAACTTACTAAATCTAGTTTGAGATATTACATCATTATCACGGAATTATCTACAGGTTGTCCCAATAAACATGAGAACTAAGTAACGATTTTGAGATCGTCTTCGTAAATGATTTTGTATGGTGATGCAAACTGGGAAAGCTGTAATGTGTAGTTGTTGCGTCTGCTAAAGATGAGAATTTGTTTATGTTTTGATTGAATACTGTTGTAAATATGAAGTTCCCGTATACAATCACAGTATGCTATTCTCCTTCACTATTAATATTGCAGAAATAGTACAGGACAAAATAAAACTTTATGCAGAATACCAATAAAAGAAACCATTTTTGTTTCCTTGAGGGTTTTAGCCCAAAAAGAAGCTGTGCGGCCGATACTAAAAATCAGATGTATAAAATATGAAAAAACTAACGGCTTCTGCAATTTAAACTAAACAAACAAACAATCATCACTCCTTTATGAAAAGCTGGTTTTTTGGTATGCAACAATTTTCATTTAATCCCGTCGGGATATTTTCATTGAAAGATACTTTGAAAATCTACAAAGGCAAAAAAAAATCCGCAAAATCCTCAAGCCCTCGGGTTTATCATTGAATCCCCTCTTTAAAGAGGAATATCATTTACTGTCAGACAAATTAGAATCAATGGAAATTTGTTTGAGAGTAAATGATACATTGTGTAGAAATCAGGAAATATGAAATTCTTAAGTTTAACGCTTGCTACGATTTGCGTTTAACGCTTTGCTATGCCATCTGCAACCTAAACCTAGGAAAAACTAATTACCTTGTTTGAAGGAACTGAGAAATGTTCCTGAATTTCTCCGTATCCGCCTGGACCGCCTCCGCCACCTCCACTGGGCCATCCGGCTCCGCCTCCTCGTCCACCTCCGGGTCCACCACGCCCTCCACGGAATCCACCAGGACCACCGCCACGCCCACCTCTAAACCCGCCCCTAAAAAAAACATATTAAATATCGGTTCCAAGGTTTTTAAAAAAATTAGCTCAGAACTCTGCCTCAATTTTAAGGGAATTCCTGGCCCTTTGTCAAAAAGTCTACAATTATATTTTAAAGCAGTGAAATTAGGTTCCATTTTATTGATGCACAATGCACATCAAGTTTATTTCTAAGGAGTTTTGCTAAAAACTAATTTCCAAAATATGAGTTTCGTTTTTCTTCGCTAGCTGATGTGAAACAAAAACAACTTTGATATACGATTCAATGATATGGGTTTATGATCTTTCAAATAAATCATTGACACTTAAATTGTATGTTTTAACAGCAAGAACTATCCCCCCCCCCCCCCCCCCCCCCCCCCCCCCCCCGATGATTTAGTTTATGTTTTGGTTGATATTTTGACACTTGGATCCAGATCAGAGAGTTAAAATGTTTATGACCCAAATTTGTTTATCAAAATCCTACATTTTTCTCGCAATTTCGTAATTTTGTAGAGACTAAACCTTTTTGGTTTTTAAATTTCATATCTGCAAAATTGCAAAAATAAAATTTGTATTAAACATTTTTTATTAATTTTTTTTTAACTTGATTTTTTAGGGGAAAATTTTTGCTCTACTTTTTATCGCAATTTCGTATAATACTAATTTTTGTTCTGTTTATACTTTATAGGGCAGACTAGTGGCATATGCCGATTTAAAGGAAATATCCTCTAGATAAATCTTACATGGTTTAGTATTGCCCTAGCCCATATTAGCCGCTTCTGAGATTATTTTTATTTATCGGAAAAAAATAAGAAGATATTATTGCAAAAATACATGAATATTTTTCAATTTTTAATCTTCTAAAGAGCCCAACTTCTTTAAAAATTAATTTTTTGACTTGAAATTTTTTATTAAGTTTTTTGACTTGAAATTTTTAATTTAAATAAAATTTTATATATGCTTAATAAAACTTTTGGATTTTTTAAGAATGTTTCATAAATATTGACCATGGCACCTCGAAAGAAAAATGCGTTTTTTTTCCTATGACAATTCTGAGATAGTTGAAATTTCCAATTTCGTTGAAAAATGGTTGGTAAAAGAATGTCATATTAAAAAATTCAGATTTTTTTCTTCAATTTGACCGGCCACGGTACCATGGGGGGGGGATAATTACCTGCCGCCTCCCATCCCTCCTAGCTTCTCCCTCTCCTCCTGGATGACCTGCATGACGCGCTGCTTGGCGTACTCGACCTTGTCTGGGGGTCCAGAGATACGCAGAGGTTTCTGGTCAGCAAAATCTTTAGAGTCCTAAAATATGGTCCGTCAGTTAAGAGAATAATCAATCTGAAAAAGATTCCGATTTTGGACCCTCAATCCCCCCCCCCCCCGTAATTTACCCCTTAATGCAAAAACAACAATGTCCGAATTACAATGGAGATAAGGTCGTTTTTTCGCCGAAAAATGTTAATTTATCGATCGTTTCTTAAAAGCAAGAAATGTATCACTTTTAAAAAAGAAAAAAACATGTAAATCGGCTATTGCCATCTTAGCCTGTAGAGTGTAGGTTCACTTGATTTAGGCTTTCTGAAAAATATGATAATAGTTGATGGCGCGAGAAATATTAAATTTTAACCTTTTTTAATATCTTAAAGACAAATTCTAATCAAAATATCTTAAGAACACTTAACCTGAATAATGACAATTTTTGCTCCAGTCTCCTCTTGAAGCCGTTTAATATTCTCTCCGCCTTTACCAATAACCCTGGCGACCAGAGGACCCTCTAGCATCATCTCAAATCCTCCGCCCATTCCTCCGCCTCCTCCCATACCTCCTCCGCCTCCACCTCCGCCCATACCACGGTTTCCACGCCCATCGTTAGCGATGACAGCATTAATCTGGGCTTTCGCCGCATTAATTGCGTCGGGTGAACCGGTCAGTGTACATAATCTAAACAAAGGAATTGAGTCTTTGTCACAAACTATAATTTTCTAATCTCTATATCTTTGCAACCAAATGCCGTAGACCTTAGATATTTCAAACTATGAATTCTGTTAGATGAAAGAATCTAAGTTTGAAATATCAAAGGTTTTCACTATCAGGTGGGAAAAATATAGGTATTAGAAAATCAGAGTTTGTTACAATAACTCAATTCCTTTACATAACTACAAATCGAATCAATGGTAGGCTGTTTCTTTCGTATGTTTTTAGTATTTATTTAAGTTAAGTCCACAATCAGTGTCATATTGAACATATTTGCATGGATTATAGTCGATCTGATTTCACTCATTACAAGCAAATGTTTCCTACATGTACTGCACCAATAGAGCACATGAAAGAGAGGGTTTTCTTTAAAAAATACAAAAAAACAATTAAAATATTCATTTTTGACTTGATTGCTATTACAAATTTAATTCTCAACAAAACTTCTGGTAAAACAGCTAAAAATGTCTATTCAATTAATAAATACCTGGTAGGAGAACCCTGGTTTTCCTGGGACATCTGAATTTTGCAGGCAGACTCCTGCTGCATTCTTAACAAAAACATTCAGTTTACTTTAATAAAAGATAAAACAAGACACCACCCTATTATGTATAGCCTTATGCCTATGGGTCCATCAAATGACCACTGGTAATTGACCAGGGGATGAAAGGGTTGGAGGATATCAACCTGGGGATACGGTTAACTCAGGTTACCGGAATCCCTACACCCAAGGCCAAATTTAAAGAATTTAAACCGCGAAGGTGAACCGCCATAAACCGGTTCCCATTGAGCGCCGGTTCAAATCTAGGAACACTGAAAACAATTTCAGTGTTGAGCCTCTTGAGACGCGGGCTCAAAATCTTTAGGTTATGTCTCGGGTCGCTTATATCCAGGGTTCAATAATATAACATTCAACGCACGTCCTTAGGCGTGGTTGTACACGAAACGTACAAGTTACTGAATAGGCTGAAGGGTGGGAGTTGTCTGGGGACCAAAATATCCCCAACAACTTTGTTTAAATAACAAATAAATAAATAAATAATGACTGAGAGAAGTATTTCACAAGAAGAAAGATTGTCGATTTTCGGTGAAGATAAAAGGGGGGGGGGGATTTCAGATAATCCCTTATCTTATCTTTGACTAAATTCTGTTCAAGAACGGGTACAATCATGCAGTAGTGAATCTTTCTGGGTATCTTTAATTGAACTTCAAATTACATTACCCAGTTACAGGCAATCTAAAAAAAAGGTTTTCGAAAATCGTAAAAAGAGTATCGGATCAACAAATAAATATGATGAGGAAGTAAATAGCTGTCATTTTGTTAATAATAATCTCGATTTCCTTTAACCAATCAGTTTCGAGGCAAAATATTTCAAACGTATTTTTTCTTTTGGTAAGGGGGTGGGTTCTTTAATGGAAATGATAATAATAATTAATAATAATTAATAATATTAATGAATACCTTGTAATATTCTCGCCTCCTCTACCGATCAATAATCCAACCATATTGTCAGGTACATAAATCTAAACATTACACATTGTAACTATCATTTAAAGGGATAAGTCAAGTGATAAGAGAAAATCTAAACATTACACATTGTAACTATCATTTAAAGGGATAAGTCAAGTGATAAGAGAAAATCTAAACATTACACATTGTAACTATCATTTAAAGGGATAAGTCAAGTGATAAGAGAAAATCTAAACATTACACATTGTAACTATCATTTAAAGGGATAAGTCAAGTGATAAGAGAAAATCTAAACATTACACATTGTAACTATCATTTAAAGGGACACGTCACGTGACAAGAATAAACTACATATCACATAATGTTGATGAAATGATAAGAGACACGCTTTTTTCTGGAACAATTGTCAATTTGATCTGACCAAAAAGAATTAAAATTGTAGGTTCTCTACTAAAGTGAGTTACGCAATTAACAGAATTAAAAATTTTAACACTAGAAAAAAGACAATATCTTACGCATAATTGATAACAAAGGTTTTAAGGGTATTTAGTGCTTAGGATCCATTCAATTTTGATGCGGATCCGGATCCGGATCCTGGATCCGCACTGAAAAAAATGGATCCGGATCCAGTTCATTTCTTTAAGATTTACTGAATTTTTTTAACAAAAAATAGTTTTCAAATTTTTTGTTTTATTTTTTTCGCTTATTTTTATCCTAAAACTTGATGAACCATTCAGAAATGAGGAAATTTTAATAATCTCTCTTTAAAAAAAAAAATAAGATTTGGGGTTAAGGAGTAAACATTTCTTTTCAGTTTTTGGTTGATATTTTACCCCTTGGATCCGGATCCTAAGCACTTGGGTTCTGTTGTAAATAGAACGTTACCATCTTTGTGTGGAAGGTCACTTGAAATTACGCTTACAGTCCCTTTAAAGGGAGTGTTCGCGAAAAATGAAAGGGGGTATAGGTTGACGCCGAATAGATTTCGATATCATCGCTTCTCACTTTACTTATGACGCAACAGATAGAAGTAAAATTGGTAGAGTTATTAGCCTATACCTACTTTTTTTTTCGCGAACACTCTCTTTAAGTTTGAATAAAAGCCTGTATTACCTCCTCTGTGACAGTGAGCTGGTCAGCTCCAACTCCTGGTTGCATCATATTCCCTGGTTTCTTGGGTTCTGGTTCTTGAATATAGTCTCCTGGTCTTTTCAATCCGGTTTTAGCGAGAGCCTGGACAAACATTTATATGAACTACAGGGTTACCCACAACGTATCAGACGATTGTAAAGAATTTGTACTGTCTGTTTTCTTATATTCCTGGTTCCATGCCACTGTAAACTTGTTTCTTTCTGGGACAAAGCATTAATTAAGCCATTAAGAGACTGTACTTAAGACGGAAGACTTAACTTTACATTAATTTAAAGAGATTCAGGTCGTCTTTATAGTCTTATCTGTTAAGTGAACTAATATTCGGATTTATTTCAACCAACTTATGAACTCTTTTCTAGATCCTGAATCCGCCTTTTGAAAATGGATCCGAATCCAGACCATGAACATACTTTTAAGATTTCCTAATTTTTTTTAAAAATGAAGAATTCTCAAAATTTTCCCCCTACTTTCAGGAATAAGGTTATTTTATAGATCTTATTTTCCAAAGGCCATTTCCCAAAGGAGACTGCAAGTGACAATTTCCCTAGCGGCAACTTCTCAAAGGTTAGGTTAGACATTCTGAGGTGCCACAGGCTACATTGGAGCCCAGCGCTGCGGCTAGGATGGTCTAAGGAGCCATGCTCTGAGGCTAGTACAGACTTGGAAAATTGGACATTTGGGAAGTTGCCGCTTGGGAAAAGGCCTTTGGGAAAGAACCTAACATCTCATTTTTAACGGTGGAGATTTCTGTTTTAAGAGCAAAAAGATGTTTTAATTATTTGTACCCTGGATCCGGATCCATGGACCGGCATATTTTTTCAGATCCGGATCCTCGAAACCAAAATGATGTTGATTCAACGGATCCGGATCCTATGCACTGATTGGCGGAATACCTGTGCCCTAGCTAGTGCTTCTGCAACTAGTGAATTACTGGCAGCAGACGGAGGGGGAGCTAGGCTCATACTGCATACCTAGATGATAAATTATATCCTTTCAATTCTCATATCTGTTGAGTAGTAATCTCTGTCTGTATGTTCGATCATACCTCATAAACCCCATGGACCGATTTTCCTAAAATTTAGATCGGATTACTCGGTAGAACCAGAGGAATGTTTTTAGCTTTAAATCCCAAGTTGAGTGGGACGATAATTACAGATAAAGGTAATATTCCAGGCGAAGCTATTTTCATATTATTTATATTGTTCACTACCTTAGGAATCCAGCTTTGACTGCAAACTTAACTTTTCCTACAAAACTCAACCCACTTTACTTTGAATTTTGAAACCAAGCTAGAACATTCCTAAAACTGGCAAATCGGTCTAAGGGTTTCCTGAGTTATGATCGGACAATTAAACAAACAGACACAGAACAAAGATTAAAACTTGAAATATAAATTAAACAATGTATAAGGTTTTTGCAATATTTATACATTCTTGTTTTGAAAAAAAAACATACTTTTTATGCTTTTAGACTTTAGAAATTGAGAACATCCCTTATTTAAGTGCTTTTTTTTTCTTGCGCTGCGAAGTGTTAATGCCAATTGCCTCAAATTTACGAGTTAAATGCATGTTTATAATATTATAAATAATAATTAAGTTCGATGGAAACCAGTGATAAGTAATAAACGTTTTAAAATCATTGTAAGAAAACAATTACCTGATGAATATATTAAAATCCTGTAAACCTCACACTTAATAAGAATCTGAAACACAAATATATAAAATTAAACTTTATGCAACTAGTAGTAATCATAATCGTTCTTCAATTGTTGATTATAAACTGGATACTCTCAACTGAGACGGAGTTGTAAAAGATTTTTTTTGTACACAGTGTAGATTTACTACAGAAGATGGTTCCTTTTTTGAGATAGGAGTGAAAATTTTGCAACAAAAAAACTCGCTTTTTCAAATTTGATATGTTTTGTAACTTGTGTACAACCAAATTAGAATTAGACTGGATCAGAGAGAAAAAGAAGGTACGCAAGCTATTTTTTCTATTAAACATTAATAATGTTATTCCAGAAGAGCATTGCAAAATAACAACATTATGTATCTGTTATTTGACATGAGGAGAATGGCGCATTAGGTAAAAATCGCAACAAAAATTGCCCTTGGTGCATAAAAAACAACTGGAAGAAACTCAAGGAACTATTTTGCGAAGATTTTCAGATTTGAGGGAAAATTTTAATTTACAAAAAATGTAAAAAAGGAATTTAATTATGATCATCTGTGAACAAGTTCAGAATAAACAGTAAAAATGCATTGTGTAATGTGTACATAACAGTTTGTTACATGATAATGGAATGTGAATACAGACAGTAAAGTAAATAAAAATAAAATATTACTTAAAATATTCTACATTGCAATGCTGCTGAAATTGTATGTTACCAAAGAACTAAATGGAACCGACCGTCGTTTAATGTACTGCATAAATGCAAAGAAAGGAGATGTTAACAATAATATTTTTCATATCATTCTATGTTTACATCTCCTTCCATAAAAAACTATAGAAGTAATTTCCTAGATTCTTTGTACAATGTGCATCCCGGAAGAACCAGAAAACTGTAGAATAGGAAGACGATAGTAATGCAATAATTAAGTGTTGTTGATGTTGATGCAAAGCAAACAGTTTTACTTGTAACATTTAAATCACTTCTCCAGTGAAATGGGTCTGTTTAAACTGCACAATTGCGATGTCTCATGTTCTTTGGATTATTTAAAGTCATAAATTGAATTTAACAGTCGTCTTCCTATTCCACAGTTCTCTGGTTACTACTGTATACATCATCTGTATGCATAAACCAGAGCAGTACAATTCCAGTTTTTGAGCCAATACACTTTCTTAAATAATCGAAGAAACCATAAAACTTTGTTTGTAACATCGAACTTTAGACAGCATTTGAAAATTTGAAAATTAGGATATTTTTGTTTTAAAATATGAACATTTAGTTCGAAATTTTGAACCTTTAGTTCGAAATTTAAACATTTTGTTATAAATTTTTAACCTTTCGTTTGACATTTTAAACCTTCTGTTCAAAATTTTAAACGAAATGTTTCAAATTTCTAAATGCCTCGTTAAACTCGAGTTACAAAACAAAACGTTAAGGGTTTTTTTAAACAATAAACACAAATGTACAACCTCGAAATCCCTAAGTTTTGTGAAAAATGCAAATTATCTTATACAGTCGACTGTACTTAAATACATACTTTAAATGACTTGGCATATATAAATACATAAATGTGCTAATGGTATTATTTCCGAAAATTTAAGTCAAGACAAAAATGCTGCAAAACTGGATTTAAATTAAATATTATTCATAACTTCTTCATGAATTTGAAATCTGTTAGAGGCTTAATTTTTCTGTAAAGTAAAAAACCATTCATGACTTTCATTAATTGCATCTATAGAAAATAAACAAACAACGGTTGTCCCTCTTCTTTGTTACTTTTGTCATTGGGGAAACTGATTGTGCCAAAAAAGTTCATTAATTTACATTATTACAGTTTGAAGATTGAATTCATATCCTAAATGCTTAATATCACGAATCATTCGACACTTTTAAACGTTTCGAGTCAGTCGTGACGAGTAAATCTCGACTATTGATCGGACATATTCCGTTCTGAGAGTAATTTAGAACCGCAGATAGGGGTATTAGTGGCGGAGGAGGTCGCTTTAGTTTAATCTCGACATTGTCACTACTGTTCTGCTCGTCAGAGTCGAGAAAGCTTGACTCTGACTCCTCAGTGAGTCGACTGGCGAGGTTGAGGTTTGAATCGATGGCTCCGTCGAACTTCTGAATCAGCTCGTTCACTTGAGGATTGACAACAAAGTGGGTGATTCGTTTACTTGCAACATTTGGTAAACTTTCAGCCATCTCCTAGTCATAAATATTAAATAAGAACACTCAAACTAAAAAAAATTCAAAAGGGGGGGTGAATTTTGAGAAAATATACACCCCTGTTTTATTATTAAATCTGCAAAATAAGGGAATATAAATACGTTTTTTTCGATATCATCAAAACTTTGTTATTTTTTTTAAATACACCTCGAACCCCTGAACATTGTCGATTTTAGTTTAAAACATATTTTTTTTTTGGATCCTGACAAACTTCCGCCCAATAAATAACGTTAGCCTTGTAATTTAATAATAATCAAACAGCTAAATTTACTATGTCAACGATTTTTTAGAATACATTGTTGATATGCAATTTAGTTCAAAAGTTGGAAACATAAATTTTCCTTTTTGATAAGAAAAAAAATGATGCCGCAATAAAGATCTGAGTAATTTTACCATTCTAGTGCCAAATGATCCCGCCTTTACTCGTATATTTGATATTAAATCAAGGGTGTACATTTTAAAAATTACCCCTCCCCTGGGGCAATGATTTTGAAAATGAAAGGCATTTTTTTCACTTTTTATCATACTTCATACCTAAAATAAGGATCCCCTATTCCGCCAATAAAACCCTAAACTATTTGAATTTTTGCAAACATACCTATCTTTTGGGGATAAAAATTTAAAAAGAGGGGGGGGGAAATATATTTTGGGAAAATTTACAGTTAAACAGTACAACCCTGTAATTAATAAATATAAATGCTTAAAACTCCTACCTCGACGTATGTGAGAGGATCCACGTTATAATATTCGTAACCATGTGCTAGAGCTAATCTCAAACAGTTACTGTAACTGTCTCCCATAAACCCTAGATACACAAACTAACCCCATTATACAAAACCAGTCATATGTAAGGTGGGGGGTGAGGGGGGTTTGGAGTTTTAAGCTGAATTTCATGTGACGCTTAATTAAAAGAGTAATGTGTCTGAATCACAGCGGTATAATTAAAAGCTTTGTTTTATCACCTACTTATAACCAGAAAAAAGAATGTTAAAATAATTTTTTTGCAGAAAATATTTTTTAAGACTAATATTTTCTGATCTTGTGTTGGGTTGTGTTCCTTCGAATCGGTGGGACAGGTTCTTCAATGCGGCCCACTCGAAGGATTCGTTGGGCCACCAGACCGGCATAGAACTGGGACATCCGTACTTAGGGTTCGCACCACAGTGATATCTGTACAGTTAATCTACATTATTTTGATTTATTTGTAAAGATCAACTCCAGCTGAAAGCTTAATAATTGTGGATACGATGTTTGATTTTCTCTTTTTGTTAATCTCAGATTAATTTAATCTCTTAAGTATTAGTATGTATCCAGAAAAGTGCATAGAACTCAACCAATTGAGTGGCGTTAGGAGAAACCGAAACAGCTTATCAGAGAAGCCGGAAAAATTTGAAATTTTGCGCGCCATTTAATGAGTGAGCTCTCATTGGTCGGAATCTGGCACGGAGAGATAAAGAGTGGAATAAGCATGGGAAATTTTAAGTGTCCACATTGGATATCCAGATTAAAGAATCTGGATTTACGCCTTTAAGGTATCCAATTCATTCTAAAGTTCCCAGCTTGGGTTATAAAAGGATTAAGATTCAAAGAAAGATGATTAATTGATTACTTCACTTAGCAGTTTGCTACATTTACAGGGTTACCCACAAACCTGATGAGTGATGAGACTGTAAAAACAACCTGTCTTTAAATATGACGATTCCAAGGTTAAGATAAGATTTTTGCCTTAAATTCTAGTTTTTTCCCCTGGCATTTTTAACGATTGGACAAAGAAAGAAACAATTTATAAAAATAAGGAAACAGACGGTTAAAGTTCCGTACAATCGTCTCTGAAGTCTCATTGCTGGTAAACATTACATCACAAAGTTTAAAACATTAATTAGTACATAAAACATTTAGATCAACGCACCTGAGTAATCTCGCTAAAGAAGTTCTGGCTATACTACAATTCATCTTGTTAATTGGAATAGGTAGTTTAGGTATCTCGTCAAAACTAAACATTCAGAATTAATCATTTATAAGAGCGAAAAAATATCATTTCAAAGCATTGCTTGGGATCCATTTAATTTTGATGCGGATTCGGATCCGGATCCTTGATACGCACTGAAAAAAATGGATCCGGATCCAGGTAATTTCTTCAAGATTTTTTTTTTAACAAATCAAAATTTCAAATTTTTGTCTTATTTGTTTCGGTAATTTTTTGCATAACTTGATGAACCATTCAGAAAGCAGGAAATTTATATATCTTTCTTTTTTCAATAGTTCAGATTTGGGTTTTAGAGTAATTTTTTTTGTTGCAGTTTTTGTTTGATTTTTTAAATCCGAATATTTTTACGGATCCGGATTCAGGAAGCCACCATCTTGCGGATCCAACGGATCGAGAAAATTGATAACACCGCAGGTAACTGATTCAAACTAGTAAGTGAGATGTGGTTGAATTAGTACGAACACTACTTTGATAAATTTAGTAAATTACTTTATCTGTCAAGAAAAAGATGCAATCCGCCACCTGTACGTAAACTTTAAGCAGGGGTGTTTATTTTTAAGNAATTCGTTTCTCTTAGTACAGCAATTTAGATACATAAGCTTCATCTAAAATTGTCAGGCATATTCCCTTTTGAACTTTAAAACGCGCCTGGTACGGGCGTGGACGGAGAGAGCGCTGCAGACGAGTAGGAGCGCGGCACCGAGGTGACTTCTTCCCTGGAGACCCCTGAAGAGCTCACTCTCCCAACGACCACCAAAATTAACTGACGGGTGTGTTTATTTCCCATGTTTGCAAGTAATTTTAAACTTATCATTTTTCAGAATACAATGGAATTCTTTTTCTAATGCTGAGACACTCCACATTTTACATATGGAGGCTCCGCGCAAACTCAAAAGTTCTATGGGAAATAATTTTTTCAGAAGAAGGGCGTGAGAAATTAAAACCACCTGACTTTTATATTGAGATTTGATGGAAAAAGCTGATTATGTATATTTAAATAAATATGTTTACCTAACATTTTGTGAATTTGTTTTGTTTAGTTTGGAGATTAAGGAAACATTCTGCTCTCTATTAAAGGTGCTGGCGTCTACCCAGGTTTCAGAGTCGTAGCCGAAATATTCTAAACCCTGGAGACAAGGATATCATTCAGAATTTATAGGGGGGGAGGGGGGGTCAAAAATATGAATCAAATTGGTAAAGAAGGGTTGATTAATTGAGACGAAGTGGAGTTCAGGTTTATTTTTTTCCCGTTAATACACATTTTGAATCTTTTGGCTTTCAGGAGTCTCTAAAATCTTAAAATTTAAATTTCTAAATCTGATTTTCTAAAAGAATTGGACTGATATCAGAAAATGGGAAGAAGATGTATCCTCCCTTTTCAATTGCGTATTTGAGAACATCTGTATAGGACATGTTTTTAGGAAGGTAGGGTGGTTTCCCTCGCAGGTCGACCATATCTATCCATCTAAACAAAATAATTATACTTAGGGTAACAAATCAAATCAGAATCTTTCTTAGAATGCTCTCTTGCCACTCCCCAAACCCAGTGACTTTACTTAATAAATCAAAGATTTGTTAAGCAGTTTATTAATGGGTGTATTTTTTTGTTGGTTTAAGTCCAACTCCGTCATGTAATTAATGATAGTGATCAATCATTTACGATCGTCCTTGATATTACCTGAAATAATCGTCCCTGATCCTACCTGATATAATCGTCCCTGATCCTACCTGATATAATCGTCCCTGATCCTACCTGATATAATCGTCCCTGATCCTACCTGATACAGTTGTCTCTGATCCTTCCTGATGCAATCGTCCCTGATCCTACCTGATATAATAGTCCCTGATCCTTTCTGATGCAATCGTCCCTGATCCTACCTGATACAGTTGTCCCTGATCCTTCCTGATGTAATCGTCCCTGATCCTACCTGATACAGTTGTCCCTGATCCTACCTGATACAGTTGTCCCTGATCCTATCTGATACAGTTGTCCCTGATTCTACCTGATGCAATCGTCCCTGATCCTACCTGATACAATCGTCCCTGATCCTTCCTGATGCAATCGTCCCTGATCCTACCTGATGCGATCCTACCTGATGCAATCGTTCCTGATACTACCTGATGCAATCGTCCCGGATCCTACCGATGCAATCGTCCCTGATTCTACCTGATACAATCGTCCCTGATCTTACCTGATGCAATCGTCCCTGATTCTACCTGATACAATCGTCCTTGATCCTTCCTGATGCAATCGTCCTTGATCCTACCTGATATAATAGTCCTTGATCCTTCCTGATGCAATCGTCCCTGATCCTACCTGATATAATAGTCCCTGATCCTTCCTGATGCAATCGTCCCTGATCCTACCTGATGCAATCATCCCTGATCCTACCTGAAATAATCGTCCTTATCCTTCCTGATGCAATCGTCCCTGATCCTACCTGATGAAATCGTCCCTGATCCTACCTGATGCAATCATCCTTGATCTTACCTGATATAATAGTCATTGATCCTACCTGAAACAATCGTCACTGATCCTACCTGATGCAATCGTCCCTAATCCTACCTGATGCAATCGTCCCTAATCCTACCTGATGCAATCGTCCCTAATCCTACCTGATGCAATCGTCCCTGATCCTACCTGATGCAATCGTCCGGCCACCAAGGTGGTTTAGTTTCTGGATGCCCGTACACAGGATTATTCCCAGCTTGCTGATATCTCAGGAGTTTAGATAGAACAGTTCTAGCCTACAGGTCAACTTATTCAACTATATGCAAATAGGTTCACTCTCCTCCACCTTCCTATCCCAGTAGGTTTCAGGATCATATCCGTAATACTGAATAATACTCTTAATAGTCTTAAAAGTCTTAATAGTTAACTCCAAAGGGACTTTGAACGTAGATTAGATTTGATTATTTTCCACTGTTGTTTTTCCAGTGCTTAGGATCCGGATCAGCAACATTTTGCCTTCTTGAGCTGGGTACTTTAGAATGGTGGATATCATGATTAATGCTTAGTCCTCTTTTTTTGCTAATCTTGAGATTAAATATTTAGACCAACAAATTGGATTCTAAGAACGCCAGATTGGTTCGTTTTCTTGACTGGAAGGGCCTTCATTCAATTTCTCATCCATTTGTTTATTAATACATTAGTTAAAATTGGTTGAAAAAGAATCTCAAACGTATTATTAAATATTTTTCTTCACCGATTAATTTACAAAATGGTCGAAAACAAATTTTTGACTTGTTAGAAATTGCGGATTTCTCTCATGGGATAGAATTTATTTTCAAGGCTGTCATTGGCCAATACAATTTACGAACTATGTTCCTGCACTCTCATTGGAGAAATAATGTACGGATATTCAAAGAGAGAGAAAAAGATGAATTTAGGACTAAAATTAAAAGTTTCCACAGTGGATATTCGGATTAAGTAGTTGGGATTAAAGGTTATCCATTCTAAAGTTCCCAGCACTGGATCCAAATCCACAGAAATATGCAGATCCACGGATCCGAATCCAAGGGGCAAAATATCAATAAAAAACTTTTAATTCTTAAAACTAAGTTTGAACTTTATCAAACCATTTAGCATTCGTTAAACTAAAAAATTAGAATTAGGCGTTGGAGAACATTTTTAGTTTTTAACAGTTGAGGTTTTTATATAAAATTCAATTCAAGTATCTAAATTATGTTTTTCTTGAACCTTCACTATTTGATAAATGAATGTTTCCATATATTTACATTTGTGTTAATTAATGAAATGTGTCCAAATATTTTCAGAAAATAATAATCATTTTAACTAACTACACGTACCTTCGCCCCCCCCCCTTCCCTATCCTTTCTCAAGGGGAAAAGGTATAATCATTGTTTTTGGTGTCAATAAAATGGAAGATATTAAATCACGTCGTTTCGTCGTTTATCTGATTAGAAGCGTGTTAATTTCTGTGAATGCATATATATTATATGTAATCAATACTTTCTCAGACAAAACTTTTAAGTGTAACAGGCATTGCATGTTGCATGGAGAGTCAATTAAAGTTACGCTTACAGTCTCTTTAATGAATATTTTTATACCTTATAACCTCGTTCTATCGCTAGTTTCATCATCTCTGAGTAGAGCAGCGGCTCCTCCATCCCCCTCGGCTTTGTGTGTACATCCGTCAGCCTCTCCCAGGGCCAGTAGAAGTCCGGCCAGAACGGAGGTTTAGAGGCTGGATTACCATACTGGGGATTTTGACCTCCGTTTGAAATTCTGAGTAGTTTGACTAGGTAGGATCGGGCCTGACGGCAATTCAACGCGCTTACTGGCCGAGGTAGCTTATCTAATACAAAAAAATTGTGTTAAATGGTCTAAAAGTAATGTCCAAAAAATATTTTGTCCTATATTAGAAATATTTACGCGGTGCACAATATTATTTGGAGTGTTTAGATTATTGAAATGGAGAAAATTTCTTTCAGAGTACACTAGGGGCGAAAAGCTTGTTCATAACCACCCTCCCCCCAGAAGAGGGTCATTCTCAGTTCTTCTGAATAACGCAGATAAATTGAATATCTAGTCATTGTTACAAGGTCATTGACTAAGGTATGCAACCAAGAAATCGTTGGTAAAGACTTAAAACTTTATCGTAAAAATTATTCTCTGAAGCTTAAAGTCCTTTCTCGAGGTGGTAATTTGAGATATACTTAGGATTATACGAACAAAAGGGGAAATATTTTTTTGAGAAATAGAAAAATAAAAGTGTCTAACGAATCAAATAAAAATGTTCGATAATTTCTTGGTGTATTCCTAGAGAACGATTTTTGGACCCCCCGTCCCCCCTCCTATCAATTTTGTACATGGATCTTATATGTTAGACATGGATATAATTAACCATGTGGCCGCAGCGCTCGGCACATAAATGTCTTAACTAACTTAACCCGTGGCCGCAGCGCTAGGCCCCCTCGCCCATCCTAGCCGCAGCGCTCGGCCCAGAAAGTGTCTTAACCTAACCTAACCCTAAATAATAATAAAAAAATACTAATTTACTAAGTTCGTCATGTACAAAATTGATAGGAGAGGGGGGGGGGGGGGTCAATCTTTCACTAGGACAGACCCAATTTTTTGCCTTGTAACGTATAGGGACTTCAAACTAGTTTTTACCTAAAATAACATCTTCCTTTTCTTCCACTTCTCCACTAACTTCAATAGTATCCGGGAACTCGATAAACTCGGTCGGGACGTCGACACCAGTGTTCTCCTCGTCGAAGTCGACAACCTCCGCCTTGGGGTCGACTAGCAACACCTCCTCGCACTTGATTCGCACAGACATTGTGCAAAGTTAGTGTACAACTTACATTTTGAAATAGAATTTTCTGAAAAGTTTTTATAGATATATGTTTAATTCAGAACAGTCATTTCTAGCAGAAATAAATCATTAACAGAGCAGATTTATAAATAATGGTGACACAGTGGCAAGTAAACACATTGCAATCTTTAATTATTGGAGGGATACAACTATCAGTTTAATACACAGGGAGGGTCTGTCCTAGAGAACGATTTTTGCCCCCCTTTCTTACTAAAATTGGAGTATGGCTTAGTTATCAAGTTATTGTAACATAAAATACACCAAGTACAAAAAATTCAGTTACCGTCTAGTGTCTAAGAAATGCTGAGGGGGGGGGGCACAGCTACCACACCCCTTACAGAATCCCTACTTTAATTTTTAATATTTCAGATCAAAAGGAGGAGGGGTCCAAAAATCTTCTTCACTGAAAAACCGCATACAAAAATGTTGAAGGAAAAAAAAGCTTTCGTAAACTTTCTAATACTTCCGGTCAATAACGGAATTGTTTAGATACGGCCTAAAGTAAAGCTATGTGGTCTAAATATGATCCAAAATGGCAAAAAACGTAGCTCTTTAAATTTCACTTGCAAAATCATGTAAATTTTCAAAATTAAAGCGCTTTCTGTAGGGAAATTTTCAAAACATCACAAAAAATTCTCGAGATCGTGACACATTTTCCGATGCGCAAACAGTCTGGTGTAAATGCCCCGTAGAGTTTCTGTCCTGTGAAGCCAGGCAGAATTTTTAAAAGTTTACCGCGAATATAGGTCGTCTTTAACTTTTAGGAATATGATAAGAATTATTAAGTGAATTCCATTTTTGTTGGTTTCAATAAACATCGGATCAACATTCCACTTTAATAGGGACAAAAGAGAAAATTCAAAAATAGCTAAAATAAGGAATTATGAAAAGCAACAAAAAAAATTATTGTTATCTTTCTTTTTTAATTAAGTGATCGACAACTTTATGAAAACAATGAAGACAACTGTATTATTTAAGTTTGTGTTTGCTAACCAGCTAACCAGCTAACCAGCTAACCAGCTAACCAACTAACCAGCTAACCACCTATTTTCGAAATAAAAGTTTGAAAGTAATCAAAGAGAAGTTCTTTTAATTTACAGCTTCTCTTGACTTCTATGTTTGTGTATTCATCGAAAGTCGTCTTCATTGTGTTGAAAAAATTGCCTACCACTGAAAAATATTTTTTCTTTTTAATTGACCATGAACTGATCTGCAAAACTTTTGTATATAATTTCTCAGCAAAAAAAGTTAGTGATGAAGATTTTAATATAGGTGCAGAAAAAGTGAGGTTTTAATTTTAAAAAAATCTTTCATAATGTAAATTTAAACCATTTTTAAATGATTAAAATAAACAGTATTGATTAGTTTCACATACCTATTTATTTAATTTTTCAAAACGTTTTCTAGATTTGTATTTCGCGCGTTCAACGTGTGGGTTGCTTGAACGACTGAAAGTGTTACACTAACACTGAGATTTCATCATACCGGGTTTATATACCCTCTAGTAAGCCACAACGTTATGATATTTTCTTTAGAGAATATGTCCTCGGTTTACCCCAGCATAGTTTCGTACCATGTAGAACCAGCTGGAACACTTCAAACTGGGGGTTCACAGTTATTCAGTTGTTTTTTTAGAACAAAATTGTATTGCAAAAATTGCGATGTTAAAACGTTTGCAAAGCAATGCGCATGCTTGGTTTTTAACACAAGCGTACAATGCGTCTATATAGTGTCCGTCAGGCAGATTCAAGCACTAAAATGGTGCAATAGTAAAACCAGGTTCAAACATGATTCAGATTTCAGACAGATCTAAAACATGTTCATGATGAAACCAAATCTGAAAACAGAAAAGTGCAATGTTCAAGACCTACATCAAATGATATCACCAAAAAACATCTTTTAGAATGATCAGCTAGAGCACCTCTATTTAAAACTAAAAAATGCAAACAAAGTTTAATGTTAGCAAAATCAAGATAAATTAAATAGAAAAAAAATATGGACAAATAGAAAATAGATAAAAAGAGAAAGAAAACTGAGATGAATTTATGAAAAATAGAGATGAACAGAGAGAAAATTTAGATGAATAGATAGAAAATTGAGATGAACAGATAGAAAATGAAATTAAAAGATAGAAAAATAAAGAGAAATAGAAAGGAAATAGAGATGAATAGATAGAAAGTAGATAAAAAATAGAGATGAATAGATAGCGAATGAAGATAAGCAGAAAGAAAATAGATATGAATAGATAGAAAATAGAGATGAATAGATAGAAAATAGAGATGAACAGATAGAAAATGAAATGAAAAGAAAGAAAAATAAAGAGAAGTAGATAGGATATAGAGATGAATAGATAGAAAGTAGATAAAAAATAGAGATGAATAGATTATAGCAAATGAAGATAAGCAGATAGAAAATAGAGATGAATAGACGGAAAATAGAGATGAATAGATAGAAAATAGAGATCAATAGATAGAAAATAGGATTCACCGACAAAGGGTCAAACGACCCAGGGTCAAACGACAAAGGGACAAACGACACAGGGTCAAACGACACAGGGTCAAACGACACAGGGTCAAACGACAAAGGGTCAAACGACAAAGGGTCAAACGACAAAGGGTCAAAAGTGCGACAAAGGGTCAAACGACAAAAGGTCAAAATGATAAAAATATTTTTTTTGATTTGAATCATAGGAAACTCGCAATTTTAATCACAAAAATCCGCCAAACTTTAGATTTAAAACTTTAGTCTGATTCTGGCTTCCATAATGGTCGGGTTGGCCATATAATTGACCATGTGGCCGCAGCGCTCGGCCCCTTAGCCTGTCCTAGCCGCAGCGCTCGTCCCAGAAATTGTCTTAACCTAACCTAACCCTAAATAATAATAAATAAATGGATATAATTGATGGGTGTCCCAACAAACTATACCTGGTATGTCCGGTGTACTGTACAGGGTGTCCCAACAAACAATGCCTGGTATGTCCGATGTGCTGTACAGGATGTCCTAATAATCATGAAATTTAGATACGATACAGACGATTTCTAATACCAATAATTTTGAAAATATCAAAAATAAATGTTTGGGTGTTGTTTCCTGCTCGGGGTTTTCTGGGTCCTGGGATCCCTCTTCCACCCCCACTCCCGGGGGAGGGTCCCAGGGCCCAAAGAATCCCAAAGGGGGGAAAATTTAAATAACAGTACAATAACAGTACAATTTTGTAACTATAACTTATAAAAACCTTTTTAAAATAAAAAAGATAAAAATTGTTAAAAATGATACGAAATTGAAACTATTACCTTGTCTTTGATTTCCGACAGTTCATAATGTCCGTTAATGTAACAAAATGTTTTAACGTTTTGTCAAATTTTCAAAATGTGGTCTATATCCTTTATGGTTAATTTTAAAGTATTAACAAGCTGGTGCAAAATTTGATCAGGATTTTATAAATACAACATTAAAACTGAATCTTTTAACAAGGAAATCTGCAGAGCCATTCAACCGAAGATTATGAGTGGGTTGGTAAATATAAAACCAAAGGTCTGGCGACACTTCAAAGTCGACTTGGTCTGAATTGAAGACACAAGAGGAGGAGACAAAAGTAGGAGAGAAGAGGAGGAGACAAGAAGAGAAGACAAGAGAAGTAGACAAGAGGAGGAGACAAGAAAAGGAGACAAGAAGAGAGGAGACAAGAAGAGAAGACAAGAGGAGAAGACAAGAAAAGGAGACAAGAAGAAGAGGAGGAGACAAGAGGAGGAGACAAGAGGAGGAGACAAGAGGAGGAGACAAGAAGAGAAGACAAGAGGAGGAGACAAGAGGAGGAGATAAGAGGAGGAGACAAGAGGAGGAGACAAAAGTAGGATAGAAGAGGAGTAGACAAAAGTAGGAGATAAGAGGAGGAGACAAAAGGAGGTAAATGCAACACTTTAAAGTTGTGGAGTTTAAAAATTTGATGATTACCTTCAGAGTTGTCTGAATATCATAGTGAGGAAAAGAGAAAAAAGTTTTCACCAAAATCACGAAAAACAGGAAAATTTTAAAGGAGATAAAATTTGAAGAAAATTTTAAAAATTTTTATCAAGACGCACGTGGCTTGTTTTGCGCCGGTTCATGTTCATAGAGCGAGTTGTGACGCGAGATGATGAAATATTGTTGATGAAGCGTCATGACTCATGTTCTCTCTTCAATACAATTTTATTTAGAGGTAATTTTTAGGAAATCATAGTTTTTAACACAAATTACGAGTTGTCAGATTTTAATATGATTTTTTGTTTGTTTTTGGGAGTTTACAGCTTTTTTGTTTAAGATCTATCTATGAATATAAAGTAATAATCTCTTTTTTTGTTTATGTCTGATCATAGCTCATGAACCCCAGGAACCACCCATGTTAAGGGTTAAAATTTCCAGGAACAACGCTCTAGGAGCTCACTTTCAGGAACCCATATATATATAGGTTCCTGAAACATATATATATCTATGTGGTCGGCTTCTTTGAACCTCGCTCTTGAGTTTCACTTTCAGGAACCACGCTTTTAGGGGGTCACTTCCAGTAACCACGCTTCGTGGGGTTCACTTCCAGGAACCAGGTTAAGATAAGGATTTACTTCCAGGGACCAGGTTAAGATAAGGATTTACTTCCAAGGACCAGGTTGATAGAGAGATTTACTTCAGGAACCAGGTTTATAGAGGGATATATTTCCAGGAACTAGGTTGATAGAGGGATTTACTTCAGGAACCAGGTTTATAGAGGGATTTATTTCCAGGAACTAGGTTGATAGAGGGATTTACTTCCAGGACACAGGTTGATAGAGGGATTTACTTCTAGGAACCAGGTTGATAGAGGGATTTACTTCCAGGGACCAGGTTGATAGAGATTTACTTCAGGAACCAGGTTTATATAGGGATTTATTTCCAGGAACTAGGTTGATAGAGGGATTTAGTTCCAGGACACAGGTTGATAGAGGGATTTACTTCCAGGACACAGGTTGATAGAGAGATTTACTTCCAGAAACCAGATTGATAGAGGGATTTACTTCCAGGAACCAGGTTGATAGAGGGATTTACTTTCAGGAACTAGGTTGATAGAGGGATTTACTTCCAGGACACAGGTTGATAGAGGGATTTGATTCTAGGAACCAGGTTGATAGAGGGATTTACTTCCAGGGACCAGGTTGATAGAGATTTACTTCAGGAACCAGGTTGATAGAGGGATTTACTTCCAGGGACCAGGTTGATAGAGATTTACTTCAGGAACCAGGTTTATATAGGGATTTATTTCCAGGAACTAGGTTGATAGAGGGATTTAGTTCCAGGACACAGGTTGATAGAGGGATTTACTTCCAGGACACAGGTTGATAGAGAGATTTACTTCCAGAAACCAGATTGATAGAGGGATTTACTTCCAGGAACCAGGTTGATAGAGGGATTTACTTTCAGGAACTAGGTTGATAGAGGGATTTACTTTCAGGAACTAGGTTGATAGACGGATTTACTTTCAGGAACTAGGTTGATAGAGAGATTTACTTCCAGGAACCAGGTTGATAGAGGGATTTATTTCCAGGAACCAGGTTGATAGACGGATTTACTTTCAGGAACTAGGTTGATAGAGAGATTTACTTCCAGGAACCAGGTTGATAGAGGGATTTACTTCCAGGAACTACATCTATAGGATTTTATATGGTTTTAGTATTGCGGTTCATCATGTTTTTACATTATATCTATGTGGGATATTTAAGCATATATCTATTGTGTGAGGTGCGGGGTTCTGTGACAACCAGTGTGGACACCAATATTATTAAGGTAATGATTGTAACAAGGACACATTTCATAAAATAATTCATATTTTTTCTTCCGCACCTCCCCCAATTTCCCCCAATTAATCCGAATTCCGGATATGCTTTTTCAATCACCCATTTCTCAATTCAATCTCAATGTTTAAATCATTATTTTTCCCCCCGACCACCCCGCCCCCTTTCAAATTTCGTCTCGGATGTCGTCTTCTTTTTAAATGATAAAAAAACATGGATAAATTAACTTCCATCCCTTCCAAATATAAAAATTTATGTAATATAATCAGTTCAATATGTAAATAATCTATTTGAAATATCTGAATATTTTCAAATTTATGCAAAAAAACGATGTAAAGCACCCCGGACATTGTCTCACGCCCGGACACTTCTTAGTGTGACACCGGTTCATTGCATCATCTGTAATATGGTGAAATCCTTGAAGGTTTGTGAGATGAACCCTAGAACAAGTAACTGCATGTTTTCAAGGTCCTACAGAAATAGGTCAATCCAGGGCACTGTAGGGTCATCGGTACTGCTCCCATATTCATCAAATAAAGTCACAGAAAATAAATTAATTTCGAACAGAGTTTATGAAATGAAAACACCAGAAAAAAGGCAAAAACAATTAAAAACAATTAAAAATTAAGTATTTTAAAAAGCCGAATTTGTCTTGTATTTAAAAATTTTTCTGGATATCGCACCGAAACCAACCTAAAAATCTAAGAATATAACATTATAGAAAAATAAGTTTGTGGAAAGAAAAATTTCTCCAGAAACTAAACTTGTCACTGTATAATGATGAACGATAAGTTGGCTCACTTTTGGTTTGTCTTTGAGGGTTATAATTGGCGGTTCTACAGTGGTAGGCAATTATGTCAATACAATGAAGACGACTTTTGATTTAAATCAAGCTGTTAAACAGCATGAATACCCATAAACATAAGAAGTCAAGAGAAGCTATCAATTAAAAAAGCTTCTCTTTAATTATTAAAAACTTGTAATTCAAAAAAACCTTGTAACAATCAAAACTTAAATTAAAAAGTCGTCTTCATTGTATTGTTATAACCGCCTACCACTGTATATATAGATTTATGTTCCACAAAAATTTCAATATTGTTTATTCTAAACATTTGCTTTGCTGAATATACTCTATCAAATTTTCACCCTGAGAGAAAATATATGCAAAAATCCAATAAAAAAACCAAAAATGATCATGTTAAAACGATCTTTTTTTTGTGATCGTTTTTCTCTTTTTTTCTAGGGATGAAGTTTAATAAAAGCAAAGTTTATCAGATACCAGTTTTGAAATGTTTGCAAAGTTTATTAAAAGTTTTCAGAAATGAACTACAACGATTATCCACCCTATGGCGTGTAATGTTAAATAACATAGTAGTATCCATACCTAAACATACCAGGGGTAATTTTATACTCAAAAAATCGATAATGATTTTCTTTTCTAAAGAAAATATCTGATTAATGAAAACCTAATATTAATTTAATTGTAAATCCAAAGTCAGAAATGTTGACTCTCTTTATATTTTGTAATATATTTGTAATATATTGTTTTAGATAAAAATTCTATGACTTTTTTCCTCAGACTTTTTTTGTGACAGAACTAAGGATTTTACCACAAAATAGTTTCTTAAAAAACTTTCCAAGGAACAGCATTTATAAAAGGACACTTCTAATTATACAAAAACAACAATATTTTTAAAAAATGTGAATTAAACTTAAAATTTCGATGATTTTTGTTAAATTTTTGCAATGAAAATAATCTTTTAATTGAACTGAAGGGTTCATAAAAACGTATTTTCCAACATCCACATCAAAGACTAATGATTTTGATTACAGGGTGACCCAACAAAACACTCTTTTAGAAGTTGTAGTACTCACAATGGTTCAAGTTTTAAAAATCTTTTAAAAGTTTTTAAAATCTTTAAAACATTTACAATCGATTTAAATCAATAAGTTTAAAAAATTGAAGAATTTACGACATATGGAAATTTGACATTAAGGCGTGGTTAAAAATTGAAATTGTCATTGTGATAAATAAAAGAAAAAATTATTGCATTCAAATTTTATTTCAATAGAATATAATAAGGGTTTATATTTACACAAAAAAAACTGAGGTCTTGGCATTCTTCAAGAAAAATTGCGAATTTTTTAGATTTAAGTAAGTGTAAAATAAAATAATAATTCAATAAGTGTCTGGTAAAACTATTTGCTAATTGTAACAACATTAAATACTAAATTCCATTGTTTGCTGGTTATTACTGTACGATAAAATTCAAATTCATAAACTCAACCAAGCCAAAAAAGAAATTTAAAACAGACATAACTTCTTATATATTTTTGCTACAGTGAAACCCTAAATAAAAAAATTATCAAATGTCGTCTTGACAATTTTTCAATGGGATTTCTACTATTTTACGTAAACCTCAGTATTTGCGAGCATAGATTTATAGCCATGAATATGCGTGAACAGTTTTAGAGAGCTCCATACAATCATTTAATTAAAAAACTAAATACAGGGTGTCCCACGAAAAATGACAGTATGCAGGACGACTTGAATGTCGTCTTGATTTTTGATATAATTTGCTGCGTTTATTTGTCAACCTAATTTTTAGAATTAGATTTCTAGAGATAATAATCACAAAACTTCCCTTGTCCTGCCATTTCCAAATTGTGGTCTGCCTTTTTTGTGCTTTCAATTGCCCGAGATATGAAGAATTTCGCTCAGATTTCGACAATTTTGCTTTTATTTGACAAAATTAAAATCTGAACCAAACTCTTTATATCTCCGGTAATATTGAAAGCACAAAAAACGCAGACCACTTTTTGGAAATTAGAGATGAATAGATAGAAAATAGAAATGAATAGATAGAAAATAGAGATGAATAGATAGAAAATATAGAGATGAATACATAGAAAATTTATAGATAAATTGATAGAAAATAGAGATGAATAGATAGAAAATGGAGATAAGCAGATAGAAATTTGTGGTGAATAGATAGAAAATATAGATGAATAGATAGAAAATAGAGATAAATAGATAGAAATTTGAGGTGAATAGATAAAAAATAGAGATGAACAGATAGAAAATAGAGATGAATATAGATAGAAAATATTGTTGAATAGATAGAAATTGGAGATAAGCAGATAGAAATTTGTGGTGAATAGATAGAAAATAGAGATGAATAGATAGAAAATAAAGATGAATAGATAGAAAATAGAGATGAATAGATAGAAAATAGAGATAAATAGATACAAAATGGAGATGAATAGATAGAAAATAGAGATAAATAGATAGAAAATATAGATGAATAGATAAAAAATAGAGATGCATAGATAGAAGAGAAGAAAAGATAGAAAATAGAGATAAATAGATAGGAAATAGAGATAAATAGATAGAAAATAGAGATAAATAGATGGAAAATAGAGATGGATAATAGAAAATAACAAATTAGACTATAACAATAAAAATGAAACCAGATGATAATTAATGGCAAAGCAACGATGAAGATAGAGACGAATATGTATGCCAAGGTCGATCATGGCTCAAGTACACCCCTGAATAAACTAAATAGGTTTAAGTTTTTAGGATTAATGTAAGGGATGGGAATGACTCATCTAACAATTAAACTAGGGTTCAAACTATGCCTGGTATTTCCGGTGTACTGTACAGGGTGTCCCAACAAACTATGCCTGGTATGTCCGGTGTACTGTACAGGGTGTCCCAACAAACTAAAAGGAAATAGAGATGAATAGATAGAAAGTAGATAAAAAATAGAGATGAATAGATAGAAAATAGAGATAAATAGATAGAAAATGGAGATGAATCAAGTAAACTGTTCCACATCAAAAGAAAGATTTGCAAAGTTTTTTCATAGAATAATAAAAAAGTATTTAAAAAAATTTATTTACAAATTGTACAAATTTAAATAAAAAACAACTGTATAATAAAATACATAAAAATATATGGCAAGGATAAAGTTAAAAAGTAACATGAAATATTTTATATGATTAATAATACAATATATGACTATCAACGTTCATTTGAGCTTTTAATCTAATAAGTTCAAATATGGTTCATCCCTTTATAGACGATCGCTACTGGCACTGCAACAAAAAATGACCGCCAAAAAAAGTTGTAAAAATAAAACAGTAAAATAAACATATATGATGATAAATTGCATAGTTTAATGAATCTTCTATTTAATATTATGGACAGAAATGTTTGAATATTCAGCTGCCTCTAATTTTACGATAAATGTAGTATAATGTACATTGTATACAATTGACTAATTTAAAAAATAATAAGTTTGACAAAACTGTAGAGTTAACAAAAACCTATTAAAATATGATGCAAGTTTTCAGATATTAGATCTAGAGTAAAATGAGATTTTTTCTTAGTTAAAAATAACATTTGGCATGGATTCCTTTTATCGATTTGATTATAAATATAGAAACACGCTATTAACTATTCACAGCACCAATATTAATGAGATGAACTGTACAACGTACAGTGTACAATTAACGTATGTACGTTATGTTTATGTACGACTTTACTAAAAGTTACTTTGTTTTCTTAAAGTATTATCAGGTACTTTGAAATGTTTAGTTGTAAATGTTCTAAGGGTTAAGATAACCCTATTTCACCAGGACATGCTAAATGACTCTTGCCCCCTGGGCATCCTTATTAACCCTCTTCCCCTAGGCATCATGATCCCCAGGCCCTGGGAGAAGGAGGGGCCTCTGAAACTATGGTTGAGGGAACAGTAGCTCTAGGATCTAGGGATCCCCACACAGAACCAAATGGATCTTCTGTACTAATATTCACGTTTTGGGAACTTTGATGAGAGTTCTGTAAACTTGGATGGAAGTTTTGAGTATTCTTGTTCAAAAGGTTTTGCTGTTCTGAATTCAATTTTGGATTAGAATTTACTCCTGTTCTTTCAGAGCTAATTCCGCCTCCATAAAAGCTGTTTCCTGAACCCTGCATGCTGTTTCCGGCTCTATTGGAGCTGCTTTCATTGCTTTCCAGGCCCCAAACATTTGCGAATTCTTCATTCAAGGCTGGGTCATCCCATCCGCGTGCACTTCTGTCATCCCATCCGTTCATCTTTTCAAAATTCATCCTGAAAGAAGTAAATTTTTAGTTATTTTTTTTAATTATGCACTTTTGTGTAAATTTTATTACTTTTACTATTACAATTAATATCATTATCATTATTATTGTTATTGTTATGAATATAATAATTATTTATCATTTCGTTTTAATATTTTTAATCCAGAGAAAAGAAAACAGAAAAATATGTGACATTTAATTTTGATATTTCTTTAATAATGAACAAAAAAATTGGGTGCAGGCGAAATGACACTAAAAACTATTACAAGAAAAAAGAAAATCTTTATTTGATTTTTGCTGGTGTATGAAGTGTGATGTGTGTATTTAGGTTTAATTATTAGAAGTAATATTTATTCGATTATTTTGTGTTTTAATCTGTTTGTTTTTAGAATATTTTCCGGTTTTGTGGAGATTGTATGCAAACCATTATAGAATACAAAGAACTCAAATATATCCTATGCATCTGCAGTGTATATAAATATTTACAAAGTTCAGCGAAAACATATATCCCCCCCCCAACCCCCGGCACTCACACTTCTTGACGTTTAAAATAGAGATTTAAATTATAGAGTTTACACCCCCACCAATACGGTGACTGGTTTTTTAAGGGGTCAGGGGGGGTGAAAACATTTCTATCTCTCAGAGACTTTCCTCAAAAAAAATTACTCATGCGANCCCCGATACCCCATTGGGCCCTACTCCTTCTTCCATTTCCTGCCTTGGCTAGCTGAAACCCCCTCCCCTTGACGTCTGATCATACTACTACATGAGTAGTTTAATTAATATATTCCGCCGTATAGGTCCCTCACCGAAAACACAATTCTGCTTTCGTCCATTTACAGCAACAAATATATATTTCTTGAGCGCCACTATAGCATTAGAAATGGTTTTAAAATCCACATCTATACCTGATCCCAGTTGTACTCAAAAGTACACATTTGCTCTATCTTTATAACTCTATCCTTAAAAAGTGTAAGAAAGAAATATATATTGACTAGAAAACGCCATAATTGATGCGTCAAATCTGTGTACTGCAGTGGGAGGAGATCAAAACCAAGGTTGTAAACTTGTAATGCAAGGAAAGTTATTTCAGAGGTGTACACATCTTTTGTACTGCAGTGTACTATCTCTGGGCGGTTATGTAAGCACAAGACGGATGTCGAAGCCTGACATGGGATCCATCTTTCAGTAAAAAATCAATGAAATATTCTAGTCATAGGAAGCTTTTATGTGAATTATCAAAATTATCAAAATTTAATGCTTTTAACCTCCTCGGATACTAAACGAACACTGATGCACCTATTCTTGTTTACAAATTCCGTCCTGAGAGAACTGGTTTCAACATGTACGCAGAGTATACGCAACTACAAGTAACTTTCCTTGCATTACAACCTTGATCAAAACAAGCTAAATCTAGGAGCAAAATATAATTTATTTGAGGAGGGGAGGGGGGGGGGTGAAGATGTGCGGCTAAAAATTGAGATAATATACGATGTGAAGGCAGGAAAGGGGAAGGATAATAATTAAAGAAAAAATTCATTCAATTAAATTTTTATAAACTTTAAAGCTGTCTGTGTATTTTTTCTTCTATTTTTAATAATTGTATTTTTAAATAGACATTTGAGACACTTTCAACGTTTTACATAACAATAAAATGGATTTACATTATACTCTATATTTATTCAGTTAACTACTCGTACACTGTTAACCCTAAACAATTCGGCTAAGAATTTCGATTTTGATCGTGCTTGGAATTAGTTTTAAATTTAAATCATTAAACTTTCATGAACTTGAATTTGTTATTTGAATCTGTAATCTATAAGCAATAACTTATACCTAGTATTTATGCATTAATGAGATAAACTCTAGCATTGTGGATATCGAGATCAATACTTTATTTTGATCTGCAGATTAATTTAATCTTTATTTGATTTCCTGCATGATAATCGCATCCAGTCAGGGGTTGAAGGAAGCTTTGATCAAGGGAAGAATATCTGAAATGAAGAGATGAAGCATTAATTCTCATATTGAAGGTTCCCACAATGGATATCGAGAACAAGCGACCCGGATCATGAGTGTACAAAAGAGAATAAAAGTTTGCAGCTCAGATAGCTATTTAAATTATACATAAATAATAAGATACTTTATTTTATACGTTTCTGCTTAATTCATAAAAGTATAAATAATATCATTGAATTCCTAATGCATAGTAAATGCGTGAAAGGCCCGCATTGAACTTTACTGAAATTATCTAGAAAATAATGAATAAAATATTCCAAATTATTGAATTTAATTCTTCCACCATTTTAAGTTGTTTTTTGGGTATATCAATTTTAGATTTTATCTACATGCTTGCAGGATCTATCCTAAAAGGACTAGAGTTCAGAGCTCAGAGGCGATGCACTAATCGGATGTTTTTCCCAAGACTTTTGTTGGCCCCCTTTCTTTAAATTATCAGTTATGAAACCTTTAAAACGCTAAATGTAAAGAGAGTGACCGGCTAAACATTTAAGTTGAGCTGAGAATGCAGGATTGGATAGATTTTTTTTAGAATTCTTTTAAGACCTATAAAACATTTTATCGGTGTATTGTTAAGCAAGAGTGCACATTCTATCTTTAAAAATTCTCCCAAACTCTCCATTTTGAAGGCATAGAATCCATTCTTTGAAAATTATTTAATACCGACGACGTAAACTGTAACAAAACTTCTTAATAAAAATATAAATGACATGTATAGGAACACATATTTAAAAGAACTTATCGATGAATTAGCTTGGTAGAATCGATTAGTAAAATTTATCATTGAATTCTGAATGAATTATAATAGCTTATTTCCTATAATAAGAGTAAATTTATTTTCTCAACCTAACTATGCAGGCAATATTATATAATTGTAGCATTTTTGTTACATTTTTTGTCGTTATTAAAGGGAGTGTTCGCGAAAAATGAAAGGGGGTATTGGCTTAATGCGATAAAAAAGCGCTTTTGATCGCTACTAATCTTACTTCCAGCTGTTGCGTCTATAAGGAGAAAATTGTTAAAAACGACTAATACCGAAGAATTTTTTTATCGCATTAAGCCTATACCCCCTTTCATTTTTCGCGAACACTCCCTTTAAGTTAACTTTTTAAAAAAGCAAGTCTCCAAAGTCCAAGGTATACAATCTAAAAGGATTTAAAAAATAAAAATTGCGATCTTACTCAGTGATTATACAATGAAAAATGTCTTAAATAGTCTCAATTGAATTCAACATTTTTTCTACTATACTGCACTCTCCGCTCAACCACCATGTCTATCCGGTCACTCCCTTTAATTCAGAAAAAATTCATCCATAATATTGATAAAATTGTTTTAGAGTAACCTTGTCTGATAAATGGAACGAGTGTAATGATCCTGTTTCATTCAGTCACTACCCTTAACGTCTTTTTTGTGGTCAAAAGATCAAACCTACCAATTCGAATAAAGATGTTCTACAATGTAAATTCAAAAAACTTACTTCATGTACTCTTCAATATGTCTAATATCATGGAATGGTCAATCTTACAATTTTTTTAATCAAAATAAAATCATAATCTTTGAAATTCGACAAATTAAAAACTAAATTATCTGAAAGGGACTATAAGTGTAGTTTCTAGTGACCCTCTCTGCAAAGACGACAGATGACAATGTCCAATGCACAGCGGAACCCTATAAACCTTTATCTGATAAATAATGTGGAAGATATTGTAGTTTTTCTAAGTTTAAAAGTTTTGAATTCGGATAATTCCTATATATTTTCTGCAGTAGAAATGCGCAAGTCCATTGTGTATAAAAACCAAATTAGAAAATAATAAGTATTCCAAATAATAAACAAAGATATCTAATTCATACTTGATCAGACAAATCTTTTAAGGGTCCCGTTGTAAATCAGGCATTGCTATCTTAGCATGGAGGATCACTTGAAATTACGGTTACAGTCTCTTAAAAAATAACCAAGTTTGATCTTTTATCTTAATGACAATGACAATAAATTAAACCCCCTCCTCCCCATGTTTGTTCATTATACTGCAGATGTAAAATAACCGTATTGAACATGTGTAGATTTGCAGTAGTGTGTGTACAGATTAGATAACGAATTGTTTATCAAAACATTTTTATCTTTTAACGATAATTATCAAGGAAAAACATGTATATCTACAGGTGTACTTCATAGAAAATAATCAAACCCAGAGATTTATTATAATATATCGTTCAACAAACCAACACGTTTCCTAGTTATATAGATGATCCATGCATTATGGATATTAGATTTTATTTTAACGGGGGATGTCTGGTTATTTCAAATGACCCTCCATTTAAGTGATCCCCGACGGTACCATTGAACATTTTTATTAGATTAATGTTGTAGAAGATATATGTATTTATTTTTGCTTAAGTAGTGTTTTTTTTTTCAAGAAAAACCACAATTAATTTTGAGAAGAAAAATATGGAAAGAATACGATTATTCTTGATCAGACGGAGCTGTTTAGGATACTGTTGTGAATCAGACAATCAACTCGAAAAATGAATTCTAACTTAAAGCTATACATCTGATTCCCTTGAAGAAGTAACTAATAAAAAAGAGGGCAATAAAGAAATAATTTTTAATTTGAAAGAATTATTCTTTTTAAAATGTAAATATTCAAAAACTGCCTTTTCCCATTCACTCATGAAACACTTAATAAATAGGTGAATGGATACACAGATGCATTAACAGATGAATGGAGTATATAGGACAGCTGAGGAATGGAGCATATAGGACAGCTGATGAATTAATGAATATATGACTAGAGTATATAGGACATCTGATGAATTAATGAATAGATGGCTGGAGTATATAGGAAAGCTGATGAATTAATGAATAGATGAATGGAGTATATAGAACAGCTGATGAATTAATGAATAGATGGCTGGAGTATAAAAGACAGCTGATGAATTAATGAATAGATGGCTGGAGTATCGGAACAGCTGATGAATTAATGAATAGATGAATGGAGTATGTAGGACAGCTGATAAATTAATGAATAGATGAATGGAGTATATAGAACAGCTGATGAATTAATGAATAGATGGCTGGAGTTTATAGGACAGCTGATGAATTAATGAATAGATTGCTGGAGTACCGGAACAGCTGTTTCAAAACACTTGTTGCTCAGCTCTCCTCTACTTTTCCAGATGATATACAGAGAACTCTCTCGCTCTTATCTATCTATCTATATATCTATAGATATATATATATATATAATTATATCTATCCATCTGGCTATATATCTATCTATCTATCTATCTATCTATATATCTATCTATCATATCTATAAATCTATCTATATATCTACCAATCTATCTATCTAACCTTATATCTATCTTTCTATCTATCTATCTATCAACTATCTAACAATCTATCCATACATCTGTCTATTTAACTTTTTTGGTCTATCTATCTGTCCGACCATCTCTTATTTATATATCTATCCATCAATCTCTCCTATATCCATATCTATCCTGTTAAATATCTCTTCTCAATCTATCTATCCAGTTATATCTATTTTTACTGTATCTTATCTAAATAACTCTCTATATAGAATTTAAATGAATGTATCCTTAAAGTATTGATTCAATTTACCGTATTTATCCATTTTAAAACTTTTAATTGTTTCCGTTTGTTTTAACTTTTTATGCAGTTTTATTGTTAATAAAGTTAATAAATAATTGTACTTTTTAATGTAGATAGGAAATGATTTAAAAAATCACATCTGTTTTCGTTTGGAGCTAAGTTATTTAACACACAGTACTTTTTAGAATAGAATTAAATTAAAATACATAAATACAAAATCAGTTATCACTGAGTTAACACTCTATATGACTAAAACGTAGGTGGGCGTCTACAATAATTTGTTAGGTTGGCTAGTTGGTCAATTGGTTGATTGATCCGTTGGTTGGTTGATTGGGTGGTCGTATATGTTTGTTGATCTATAGGTTTGTTGGTCCGGCTCCTCAACTCGGACACAGTAGTCTCCAATAGTCAGTAAATTGATATATTTCAAACCTGCAATAAAATGCAGGTAAATTAAAAAATAAATGACAATGTATTAATGTAGTTGAAAATTTAATAATTTATCTTACTTGTTTTTTGTGTCGGAGTGAAAAGGAGTGAGTAGGGTTTGAGGGTTTGAGGGTTTGATGGAATAGTTTAAAACATTTGAAAATACTTCTGAAAATATAAACCAGGTTTTTTTTAGTGGAATTGACCATGCATGGATTGCAAAGTTTTTTCTGATCTTTCACTTAGTAAAATGTTTCACTGTTTGTTGTTTCTTTTGTCATAGTGTACAGATAAATTTGAACAGAGACTTGCTTTGGTTTGGAGTTCTCCGAGAGAGGTTTTGGTAAAGGCAACTTTTGGGGGGAGGGGAGGTGGGGGTTTGAAGTTGTATTTATGGTCAACAATGACGTTTGTTTACGTTGCTACAGCAATAAAAACAAAATTATTGAAAAACAAGACTAAATCTAATTAGCAAAAGAACCATTTTTAGGGATTATATAACACACCTTTTTCACCTTTTTACGCACACTTGAATTAGAATGTTTTATTGTTAGGTTAAAATAAGATATCCTTAAAACCAGCTTTTTCTCTAAATCTCGTAGTTGTAATAAACTTCCAAAGATTATAAGGATAGACCAGTGGGGTTTCGATGAACAAATTGTGGGTCTTCAATGAAAAACTTGGGGCCTTCGATGAAAATTTGGCGGTTTCCAATAAAAAGCTTAGGGTCTTGGATGAAAAGCTTGAGGCCTAAATTTAAAAATCTTATGTCTCCCCTGAAATGCTTTGGGTTTTGATGAAACCTTGCCGTCTTCTATGAATGCTTGCGGTCTCCAATGAAAAGCTGGATTCTACGTTGAAAATCTGTTTTTCTTGATGAAAGCTTGGGATCTTTGATGAAAGATTGCGGTCTCCAAAATGAAAAATTGGAGGTCTCCGATGAAACGCGTGAGTCCTACATTTATAAATCTTGTGTTTTTGATAAAAAGCTTGGGGTCTCCAATGAAAAGCTTTGGTGTCTACTGTCTGCATTGAAATCTGTTGTCTCCGATAAAAAGCTTGGGGTCTTTTATGAAAGATTGCAGTCTCCAATGAACTATTGGGGATCTCCGATAAAAAAGCTTGAGGACTCTATATTTAGGGTTTTGATGATAAGCTTGGTGTCTAGAATGAAGACCCCGTACAAACCTTGCAGAAATTAAACAACTTGTCTTATCTTTGTAAACTGTAAACACATCTATACCTGAAGACGTAAAGTAATAAATAACTTCTCCACGCTCTGTAATTCTAAACACGATATCTTTAAAACATGTGAATTGATAGAGAAAATTAAGTGGGGGGGGGGGGATTGGGCTAAAACGTTTGAAAAGCAATTTTGTAAATTTGATTATTTAAATACTTTGTCTAAATGTAAAGAAAATCCGCCAAAATTTGAAAATAATTTTAATGGGCGACTTTCAGACACTTGAAAATTAAAATTATTTACAGGAAATGAGGGTGTGAAGCTTACTAAAATCTTATATCCAATAATTATATATTTTAGTCTTCTAGAAAGGATATATTGTATTGTATTGTAGTGTAAAGTTAGGAGAGTGTAATGTGACTCTTTCTTTTAGTAATTAATTTACTTCCACCATGGAGAGCACACAGGTTTATATTCACAAATCATGTACAGTGTACACTGTACACAGCATCGCTTCTATGTACATGTTAAGTGATTAAGATATCTTGTAAAGTTTGTAATGTGCGGTGAATCAGAAATAAGGCACACTTTAATTTAGAATTTATGTACTTTACATTAAGTGAAAAAACATCCACTCGTTAATCAAAAATCCTGTACACGTGATGTTAAGTTAATGATATGTAAATGTTAAGTGAAAATAACGTAAGATGTAAATGGGGTAAAAAGTAGAAATAAAATGAAAAATAAATAAAAAGATGTAAAAAATAAGAGAAATTTCAAGTTAACGTTTAGTAAGAAATCATGAAATTGCATTTATATTGATATATCTCTTGTATATATGTGTACATGATACACTAGTGAAAGAATGTACAAATCTAGTGAAAAATCATGTACATAATTTTTTGAGTAATGTCGAAGATTAGTTAAAGTTCATGTGTATATTACCGTTTAGTGATATTTACAAAAGTTTAAATTTAACTTTGAAAAAGATATATTTAGTATTCCACATTTTTTATTGAGTTTAAAATTTTTAAAAAAGAGCTCTATTAAATACCTAACTCATCCATATATCTTTGACAAGTCAAACTTTGCATTTTTGAAACAAGAGAATTAGAGTCTGATGCAAGTAATCAAACTTGAACAGTTATTTTAAAGAAAATTGAAATTGATGATATAGTCTGAGAACCATTAAACATGTCGTCTTTCTTTTAACCACGAAGTTTTGCTGAGATTTTTATGGATTCAAATTGTTATAATTGATATAAATGTTAGACATGTTTAAACCCATGAGACGTGCATGCGTAATGTTTAAAAGAAAGGAAGAAGATGACAATCATTCTTTTCTTCATGAATGATCACCAATCTAACATAAAAAACTTCATGATAAAGACATTTAAAAAATTCCCAATGAAGTTCTGTTTTTTGTTGTCTATATTTCTCTTTCAAATCCTGTGTTCAATGAAAACAAATGTTTTTTTAAAGTTTTTAAATATTGTATTTTCAGTTTTTTGGAACAAGGATAGAGGCTATCTTGAACCTCCATTGTGCATTATTAAACAATCTTCAATTTATAAAATCTATAAGGCCCTTTAAAGGATAGAGGCTATCTTTCTTAAGCGCCCTAATTGCTTTTGAATCTGAAAATATTCTTTTCTTATTTAAATTCACACTCATGACAAGTGTTCCCAGATGGTGTATCTTTCGACCTATGCAAATCCGCTATACTCCACTTCTGACCTACGCCAAATCCGCTATACTACACATCCAACCTATTAGCACGTGGTTTTAAAACTGCTAGATGGACTTCTGGCCGCAGCAATCGGCCCCCTAGCCTGTCCTAGCCGCGGCGCTCGAACCAAAAATTGTCTTAACCTAATCTAACCCTCAAATAATACAAAAATTAACAGCTAGCGTAGGTCCGATATTGCAGTATGTCGGAAATTTAGTAGCGGGGATATTGCGTATAGACGATGTAACATTACTGTGTTCCCGTGCATAAATATAAATAACAGAGCTAATAAATAATTGATTAGTTTGGTGAGAAGGGGGTGTTTAATTATTGTTCCTTATTTCCTCCTTCTATACTGGTACACCCATAAAATACACCATTTAATCAACACATGCCATATGGTAACATAGAATTAAAGGGCATCAGCTTTCTATTTAGGTAAAAAAGAAGATAGTTATAATCTTATAAAAATCATCATAGTGTTTGAAAAATTAATAATACTAAAGGTACAGTACATGTAATTTCAAGTGACCCTCCAAGTGACATATGTCCGATTTACAACTGTATTCAAAGGCGTATTCAGGGGGGGGCTATGGAGGCTAAGCCTAATAATTGTTGGTGTAATTGTTTAAAATTTTACTCATAAATGAAAATGAAATATCCTATGTACACCATTAGATTTCTTTTCATTTGTTCATTTAGGCTTGCTGCTTAACAAAATATCTAAAAAAACGTTTCCTTCTAAAAAAACCATATCATTTGTGTTTTTTTTTTTTTAACTCGATATTCTCAGCTTTTCTAAATTTTCATCTTTTTAATTAAATGCTGAAAGAAAAAACTTTATTAAAAAAAATTAAATCCATTTCTCTGACATTTTATTTTTTTCTTCAATTTAAAACCGAGCAAATAAATTAATTTTAAGAACAATTATAATTTGTCGAGACTGAGAAGAATTTTCATGAATTATTAAAAAATTGCAATGCTTCTAGAGATAACATTGTTTTATGTGATTTATACATATTTCTTGAATTAAAGGGATTGTGCGCGTAATTCCAACTAATTCTCCTAACAAAGACGGCAATGCCCGATTACGATGTACATACTTGAGCAGACAAAACTATTTACGGTACGGTTGTGAACTTGTGAATCGGGCATTGGCAACTTTGCATGGAGGGTCAATTGCATTTACGCATATAGTCCCTTTAAAGGCGCCGTACACGTAATTTTAAGAAACGATTTGTAAAATTATGTTAATTCTGGTATTTGCCTCTAATGCATAAATCCATAATTAATTTTTTATAGAAAACCAATTAAAACTAATAATTTTTTATCCAGAAAAAAACTAGGATAACCCGTTCTTCCATGAGCAGGAAAAGTTTAGAACGGTGCCGTTGTAAATTTGGCAATCCACTTAATAAATGTCTTTGGTCTCTATTGACTTTAAGTAGTATTCTAGGAAAAGTTTATGGAACTTTATAATCTGTTCTAGAAAAGAATTAACAAACTATAAAATATAAGAGCAAAGTTTGTCAAGAGTAGATTAATTTTATAACTACGTTTTTTTCGTAACGAAACGTGTTGTGTGACTTTTGCACAAAAGGAACTGATCTTTCGCCAAGTTTATATCTTGAACTTTACAAAATATATATTTTTTAAACTTGGACAAACTTTATGTACAACAAAGTATATTTTAAACTTGACTAAGAATATTTTGTTCCTCACAAAATATATATTTTGAACTTCACAAAGTGGATTTTAAACTTAAAGGTGTATCTTGAACTTGACAAAGTATATCTTTAACTTAAAAAGTATATTTTGATGTTAACAAAGTATATCTTGAACCTGTCAAAGTACATTTTGAACTTAACAAAGTATATTTTGAACTTTGTAAAGCACTTCTTTAACTTTACAAAGTAAATCTTGAACTTGACAAAGTATATTTTGAACTTGACAAATCATATCTTTAACCTTACAAAGTATATCTTTAACTTGACAAAGCATAGCTTTAACTTGACAAAGTATATCTTTAACTTGACAAAGCATATTTTGAACTTGACAAATCATATCTTTATCTTGACAAATCATATCTTTAATTTGACAAAGTATATCTTTAACTTGATAAAGCATACCTTTAACTTGACAAAGTATATCTTTAACTTGACAAAGTAAATCTTTAACTTGACAAGGTATATTTTGAACTTGACAAGGTATATTTTGAACTTGACAAATCATATCTTTAACCTGACAAAGTATATCTTTAACTTGACAAAGAATATCTTTAACTTGACAAAGTATATCTTTATCTTGACAAAGTATATCTTTAACTTGACAAAGCATATCTTTAACCTGACAAAGTATATCTTTAACTTGACAAAGAATATCTTTAACTTGACAAAGTACATCTTGAACTTGACAAAGTATATCTTGAACTTGACAAAGTATATCTTTAACTTGACAAAGTACATCTTGAACTTAATACATATTTTGAACGCGATGAATGTAAATTTAAAAATGTTAACCAGCTTAACTTTAAACACCTACTAATTTTTGTACGTTGATGTGTAATATTTGATTTTCAATTTTAAGTTCTCGAATAAAGATTTCAAATTTGGCGTATAAAGTGTGAACAGAATAAAATTTGTGTTATTAAAAGAAAGCACAGGCATTTTATTTGAACGATAAAACAATTTATCATTTGTTTCTAAACTTTACAATATAGTAAATCAAGCTTCGTACGGCACGTACACGGTACAACCGGTGTTTATGATGTGAACATCTTAGCTTGGCCAACCTTTGCGGCCCTAGTTTTGACTGTACCGCCATTTTACAATTACTAAAGCGGCAGACCTGTTTTACGGCAAATATTTTCATATTAAGTAGTTTAAAAAAGATATTTGTAGGCTTTCATTTAAAATTATCATATCTTATCTTATGTAGAGTAAGGTTATTCAAAATGATTTAAATAATGAAAAGTGATAACTTTAGATGCCCCAGGTTGTAAAAAGAACTAAACATAATTGAAAAAACGATCATTTAACCAAATAAAATATAAGAGTTTAAAAAAAACATTATTAACGGAAAAACAATTGTTTATGTAGAGTAAAGTGTATACATCTGTTTCATAAAATAAAATCTTGGAGTTTAATTCACCTCAGTTAAACTTAAGTTCAGTTTTAAAGCTTTTACTCTATACTTAAGTTCTATGCAAGTAGGAAAAGATGCCGTTTCCGCAGAATCAGGTGTTTTGGATTTTTAAGATTTCATTAGAAAGCCTTTAAATATCGGAAGAAGAAGCTGAAAAATGTGTTGGTTCGTTAAATTATTTCAACAAAAAGTCATAGTTTTTGTGTTGCTTTTTTGTGTTGTTATTGTTTTCGATAGTTTAATGTTGTTTTTGTTGTTGTTTATGTTACTACTGATTTTATTGTGTTTGTTGATATTGCAAATGTTGTGTTTAACTTTTTTTAGGAATAAATGTAAAATTTAAATTAAACTTAAATTTATATCTTTATTGAAAACTAGGTGAAGTGCCCGGCGTTGTCCGTCAGAAAAAAAATAATTTGACTTAAAAAAAAATTTAGTATTTGAAAAAAAGTCACAATTTTTTCGACTGTATTACTCCCCGGGCATGCCATATGGGTTCCCAAAACTTGAGCCCGTTCGGTCCAGCCGTTTGGCCAGCTATAGCTTACATATAAATATATAAATATATATACATGATCAAGCGAAGAGAATTATATTATATATAGATTATAATCTACAATATTTAGCCACTCTAACAAGGCATAATTAGAAACTAAATTAAAAAATGTACACAAAATAAACATACTTAAAGGGACTGTATAAGCGTAATTTTAAGTGATGGCCAATTCACAACGGTACCTTTAACAGCTTTGTCAGATCAATGTATGAATTAGATATATATATATATATATATATATATACATGTTTATAATTTTGAAAATTGAGCAAAGTCACTTGAGCATTTCTACTGCAGGTAAACTTATAGCAACTATGTAAATTAGACACTGTTAACTCTAGAAAAACGACAATATCTTCAAAATTATTTATTAGATCTTTGCATGGAGGGTTCATTTTAACTTACGCTTACAGTTCCTTTAAAAGCCAGCTAAAGTTTGAATTTAGGTATAATTCATATTCGTAAAATGACAGCTTAAAAAAACAGTAGACAATTTTCTTTATGATTAGATTTTATTCAAATTGGTTTAATTCAAATGTGTTAAACTTATTTTTTTATCATCACAAACTTTCAAAAAAAAATATATTGTATTTTGTTGTTAGTTGTTGTTGTTGTTGAAAGTGTTGTTGTTGTTGTAAGTGATGTTGTTGAAGTGTTGTTGTTTTTGTAAGTGTTGTTGTTGTTGTAAGTGTTGTTGTTGTTGTAATAAGTGTTGTTGTGAATTTAGATTTGATTGTTAATTTTAGTGAAATGAGCCGACACATGAAGTATGCTTTTTCAGGGTTGTTTAATGTATTTAACAATCTAAACTTGTTCATAATTAGAAGGAACAAGCTGAGGTTCCTGGCGTTGCCCGTGGAGTTTCAGAAACACTTCAAACAATTTAAGATTTTAAAAAAATTTAAATTTGAAGAAAAAAAATTAACATTGAAAAAAGATTGGGATTTCAAGAACAATTAGTCTATGAGTATGTTACTCATGTTACTCATGGGGTACTCAAGGGTTATCTCAAAAGATTTAAGCCAATTTGGTTCAGCCGCTGGGCCAACTATAGCTAACATATAAAAATATATTTTACCGCCTTTTGACCAACATTACCGACCTATGATTCCCCGAACAGAGGGAGGTTAGGTTACTCAACGTCCCTTGGGATAGTTATGTAAAATAACAAACCGTTCTGTGAAGTTTTCGGGAAAAATATTTGACCAATCCCTTTAACGTTTAATATTACGTTATCTTAAAGGGACTGGAAGTGTAACTTCAACTGACCCTTTATGGGAAGATGACAATTTCTGATTCACAATTGTACCCTTAAAGAATTATCAAAATGTGGAAGATATTGTCTGTTTGTCTAGGTTTAAAAGTATTTATTTCTAACAATTCCTATGTTATCTTGCAGTAGAAATGCGCGAGTCACTTTTAAAGACAAATTACAATAGAAAATAATAATTTGTTTTTCTTAATTAAAAACCTTGAGATCTAATTTATACCATATGAGACGAAGCATTTAATGGTACTATTCTGAATCGGCCATTTTCATCATTGCACAAAGGGTCACATTAAATTACGCTCACAGTCCCTTTAAAGGCTGGATCAGATTTTTAAAATGGCAGTGCAAGAATATAAATATAAAATGAAAAATCCAATTAAAAATAAATATTAAAAACCATCATGCCAAACATTTTCTTCGTATTTTTCCTTTTTAATTTTTGTCAATTCACTATTTTAGGAAAAACATTTAAATTTAAAACTGAGTTTTAAAGGAATAAAATTTAAATTTTATATTTTCAGAGATATGATTTGACTGATCAATTAAGTGATGATTGATTGATTTTGTTGGAAGACTACTGTAGCTGCCTAGAATGCGTTTATTATTGTTGTTTGCTTGAAATAGGAGACACCCCCCCCCC
>NW_019396913.1:101719-117030 GCF_000591075.1 Eurytemora carolleeae | reverse complement strand
CCCCCCTCCTCTACACACTAGACACAGGTAAATATTCTAATAGGAGACACCCCCCCCCTCCTCTACACACTAGACACAGGTAAATATTCTAATTTTAATATTTGTTGATAAACTGAACATTTGTCTCTAAGATACTTTTAAGTGACCCTCCATGCAAAGATGGCCCAATTCACAACGGTGCCTTTGAAAGCTTTGTCTGATCAAGGGCGTATACAGTGGGGGGGGGGATGGGGGGTAGTGCCTTCCCCTACACCTGTGAAGGGAAATAGATTTTTTCTGCTAGTTTTGTTTGAAGGAGAGATAATGTAGTACTTACAAGGTAATTGATAATGATAATAATAATAATAATAATAATAATGATATATGTGTTTCCTTTAAAGTATTCTATAATTATTTGAATTTACAGTTCAAATTTTGGGGCAAAAAATATTTTGATTCATTTCTGTGTTTGATCATTTGTGTTTGATCATGATTGAATTAGAGATCATAGTTCAGAAAACTTATTATTTTTAATTCTACAGAAGTGACTTCCACATTTCTACTTCAGAAAACAGATATGAAATCTTTAAATTGAACACTTTTTAATCTAGAAAAACGACAATATCTTCAACATTATAGATCAGATAAAAGTTTTAAAATTGGACCATTTTAGCATGGAGGGTCACTTACTTGAAATTACGCGTACAGTATCTTTAACCTCCAATTTTGTAATTCCATATTTTTGGAACCTAAAGTGTAAATTTGAAAACCGTTAATTTTATCAAACTATGAATTCTATTAGATCAAATAGTTAAAATTTGAAATATGATTTATACCAGCAGGTTACAAACTTGTACGGATTAGATAGTTCTCATTTCATTAGTCAAGATTAAAAATTAACGTTTAAATTAAATTAAAAAATCAATATGTTCTAAATATTTTTGCTGAAAGCTGTCACCAGTGCTTATCCAGTTCATCATGAACATTTCTGTAAGTTTTACTGAGCTTTATCAAAAGACTAATTTTGAAAAAAAAAAAATTTTAAGTCTTATGCGAAAAACCATTCAGAGATATGGACAATTTCAATAATATCTCTTTTTAACAGTCAGATTTGGGTTTTGAGAACAAAACGTTTTTTACAGTTTTTGATATTTTGCACCTTGGATTCGGATCCGTGGATCCGAATATTTTTGCGGATTCGGATCCGGATTCAGGGAGCCAACAAATTTCGTATCATAATCACTGGCTGTCTAGAATTAATTTTCCGAATTTGATGTTCACTTGTCTTTAGAGTTTATCATTAATATCGTTATATTATCAATAATCAATTTGCTATTGATTGAAAAGAATTTTTCATTAAAGAAAATATATAAGTAAACATCTTATTATTATTAATAAATACAATACGCATCATGAAACGTTAAATTATTATTTTACATCAATGGTTAAGATATAGATGATTCTATTTCTATACCTTAGCAAACGAACTGATTAATAGCCTCAAACTCTAATTTTATAATCCTTATATCTTTGAAACCTGATGCCCTAACCCTTTGATATCATGAATATTTTTAGATCAAAGTTTTAAACATCAAAAGTTGCAAAGTTATCGAGATTAGAATATTTGAGTTTGAGGCGATTAATCAGTTCAGGGGGGGTATAATAATTAAAGCTACAAAATGTCCTTGAAATCTGAAGAAAAAAAATGAAAATTCTCATGTTTTATTTAATTATTTTGTTTATTAGGATGATTCTAATGGATGGAGAAATGGATATTATCAATTCTTTAGGTTCAAATCCAATATTTTTCCCGTTTTTCTATCATTTAATTACCCTCAGGAACCATTTTAAAATCAAATGGATGATATGTAGATATCCATTTTTTTTACAAGATCCATTTATCTTTTTTTTTTAAATTACAGTTTGGTTGAAATTTCATTGAAATTTTTTATTCTAATTTTTCTAATTTGCGGCCAAAAATATTTAGACAAATGAATAATAAAAAGGCAACCGAGTACCGATCATTTCACCAAAGAAAGGGAANATTTTGGATTTTGGGGAGGTTAAAGGTTCGTATAGTTGTTAGTGGATATGTTTAATGATGAATAGTTTTATTCCCCGTATATACACACAAACACACACACGGCAGTACGGGCACAAACAGTCAAAACCTCGAAATATAAATATGAGCCGGAATTAACGAAAAGTTGTCCCACAAAAAATTACAATTTAAGATAGGCCTTAAAAATCATTTTTGATCTTTATAGATGGCGCACATTGATTCAACTCAAACTGCTTTGTAAAGTTGCTGCAGGTCGACTTTGAAGTGCCTGAAGTGCCTTGTTCTTTAATTTTAGCTCAATATATACTTGACATGTTAGAATTTTGATACTATGAAGCACATATTTTATGTTTTAGATTTTTAGCGTGAGAACTTGAAACTTTTGGATCACTATCAGCTTTTAATTACAAAAAAAGTGTTTAAAAAATTTCTAACCGATTCAATGCAACCGTGGTCCAGTGAAGAACTGCATAAAAAAAATTTATAAAGACTTTCCACTGATGTCGTCTCTGAAATATCATGTTTATTGGGACACCCTACCCTGTTTTAAATACAAGCCATACAATGGGTATATTAATAGATTATTGCCCAGGGATTCTACGTTTATATTCAGACATTTTAAAAACATTTACGACAGTTTGGAAAAAAAAATAAAAAATTTGATCACAAAGTTCCGGCCAATACTTTCGGAAAGGAACGTCAACAACGGGTAATTTCCCTTGATTTAATGATTTTTTCAAAATGAAAATTTCACATTTTTTCGCATTTCGTTCGCTCGAGTAAAATGCAAAAATATATGCTTTGTTCAGCAAAATTTCGCTTTTAAATGTTTCGCGAAAAAATGCAAAAAATCCGCGATAAAAAACGCAAAAATTTTAGGTTTTCTTATGGTTAACGCGGTGATTTTTTTTGAAATTGTTTTTCGTGCGATTTCGCAAAAACAATTTTCGCGAAAAGTATTTTCGCAAAATTTCGCATCGTTTTTGAATTTGTTCGCATTTTCTCGCTTAACTCATTTATGCGAAAAATTCGAAATTTCGCGTAAAAGTTTGCGAAACACGAACGAAAATTTTCGCATATATTCCCCTTTTTTCAGCAAAAGTTTTCGTTCGCTTGAATTTAAATGAAAGAAATGTAGCTAAAATATTCTAATTTCCAATTATGCAGACAATATGCACTTCGTTGTACAGGTACTGTACTGTCAGCCTTTAATTGAGAAACAATGTGGAATCGTTGTTTTTTTATTTAAAATTCTTCCTTGTCTTTGCTGCATAAATTCGGAAGTCCCTTTGGTAGAGAAACTTCAATTATATTAACATTTAAATAAATTTCATATAAATGGAACTTAAGAGTACGTCGACAGCTCTTAATAAAATTTTAATAATTTTTAAGCACTAGCTCGGGAATCCAGCTATGCCTGGAGTTTTCCTTATAAAACTTGGAACATTCCCGTGGTTATACCGAGTTCACTAATCAAAATTTGAGGCCAATTGATCAAGGGGTCTCGGAGCTCGGATCGGACATGAGAAATAAAGATTACTACTTTATATTAGTAGATGATATTGGATAAATGATCGTCAAGGAGATATGGATCGAGATGGTTCCCTGGATTCACTCTGGCCATGGGACCAAAGCTTTGAGGTAGGCAATAAGCACTTTTAAACATTTGGACAATTTTAAGACAAGAATCTTTAAGAAAGAAACAGATAATGAAAAAAGTAGTAAAAAAAGGACCTAAAAAAATTAAACCAAAAATTAAATACCGTTCAAAATTTTGAACAGAATTTCTTAGAATAAATCGAAGACTAAAATGTTGTGGGTTCTTCAAGCAATTGAAAAGGGACAAAATTGTATCAAAAATATATCAAATTTCAGCAAAAAATGTTAACAAAGTTAATTCCGGAATTATATAAAATTAGATTAAATAGAAAATTATGTTCGAAATGATTAAATAGAGGGCGTTTTTATGCTATTATTATTGCCAACTTACACATTGTGTGGGCATTTTGTTTTATTATGCATGCGCTGAAAACACTGGAAATAATTCATTAATATTAATAATCTTGTACAATTAATGTAATTTAAAAAATCTTAAATTCCAAGAAATATCATTAGCTAAACCTTTTAATTAGATTTTTGAAAATAAAATCTGTAAGTCTATTTATAAAATCTGTAAGTCTATTTGTAAAATCTGTAAGTCTATTTATAAAATCTGCAAGTCTATTTATAAAATCTGTAAGTCTATTTATAAAATCTGTAAGTCTATTTATAAAATCTGTAAGTCTATTTCTAAAATCTGTAAGTCTATTTATAAAATCTGTAAGTCTATTTATAAAATCTGTAAGTCTATTTGTAAAATCTGTAAGTCTATTTATAAAATCTGTAAGTCTATTTATAAAATCTACGTAAGTCTATTTATAAAATGGCGCGAGATTTAAAATCAAAATGTCTCTTTCATATTTCTTAAATAAACAACTTAAGAAAAGCACTTACTTTGAATTATTGAATAAAGTATGTATTATATTCAGATATATATATTTATATGTATATATATATATGCAAATATAGTAAAACATATGTATATATATATAGTAAAATGTATATATAGTTTCTAGTAATTCGACACTTCTTAATATCATTTTCCATTGCATATTATCTTAGCTCTCCGAGATTTGCACAATTCTTTTGCGTCATTTAGTCTTTTTTAGCGTCATATGTTTAGATAATTCAACATTGCTTATCAATAGTCAATACATGGTGGAGCCTTGAATTAAGCAATCCAAATATAAACATCTCCACAGGGTGTTATAAACACCCTTTTCAACAAAAACAAACCGACTATTTTAAAAGTGAAGACTTGTTGCCAATAATTTCTCTCTGATAATTATTAATAATAAATAATTAAAAATTTATAAAGATTCTAAAATTTAGCGTTACTGTTTTTCGTCAACCTGTAAAATTAATGGATATACATCTTTATCATTTACTATATATTAAAAATTATGTTAGTACTTAACATTAATTAACATAAAACCGGATATATCTACGAAATGTAGCTATATATCTCAAAGTAATAATAAAAGCATTAAAAGTAAAATATATGAAATAATTTATATTCAACTTTTGCTGAAAACTTTTAATCGTTTATTTTTGTCTTACTTTAAAGTTTGAATAATTTTGAATATTTTTGCTAAATTTTTTTATTTTAATGTGCTATGCCAATATTTACACTTTTATCGGTTTATTTAACTTTAAAAAAATATTTTTTTTAATATTTAAAGTATTTTTGACCTTGGTGTTACAAGTGTTTCTTTATGCAGCTTGTGTACTCAGGTTTTTTTTTATAAATGCATGAAGTAAGTACTATAAAATATATATATATATATTGTATATAATTTTAAAGGGAGTGTTCACGGAAAATTTACGGATTTAAAGTTTGCGTTTTTACTTAACGTCAAACTGAAGAAATTTCACGTAAGATTGAATTCTTATATGTTATCCATCATAACTCCACTTATTCAAGAGCTATTGAGAAGAACAAAAATGTTTGAATATTTAATACGTATTTTAAAAAAATGGATTTGAAGATAAAATGTTTTACGGCTGTCCTGGGTTTTTTTTTGAAGGTTTCAGGGTTCGATCACGATTTATTTATTCGATTTTTTTTGTGAAATCACGTCAGGTTAAATAAAGTGCAAAATGAAACATGTCAAAATATACGTAACTTTTTAAAAAAAAGTTTAATGCAAATTATCAATTTTAACAGCTATGTAGGATTACATTCGAATATATAAGTCAATTCAGCTGCTTTTCAAATTCATCTTTCAAAATTTAACGCCTCAATCATGATATTTATTTGTTGTTTGAAAAATATGCACGTAAACGTTATAAATTCAGAATTTTTAATGTTTTTGTTAAATACCGGTAAAAACAATGGAAAGTACGTTTCACGCACCCTCAACTAAACTTGCGGTGCGTTTTGCAGTAAATTGCAGTACACTGACCGAAGATATAGTAGCGTTTAGAGGAGAGTGCACGATCTATCTATCTATCTATATATCTATCTATCTATCTATCTATCTATCTATTGATAGAATCGACCAATCCCGCATTATCATATTTTTTCAACAATACTTGTAACATTTGTATATATTTGTAAATACAATAGTATTTTATTTCTATTTTAACCATTCTTGCTGAAAGGAAACCAAAATTTAAAAAAAATTAAATTCAATGCAGTTTTAATTTGAAAATTTGATAATCTGAAAAAAGCGTGTTTAGGCTTTTAAAAAATGTTTTATCGACAAATTCCCCCGTTGGGGGTAATTACCCCCCCCCCTAAAATCCTGGGGTAATAACCTAGCTCTCCTCCCCCCCCACCTAAAATCTTGGGGACATAGATATCCCCGTATAGAAACTTGATCTCCATTCTCCATGTTCATGATTAACCAAAAGAAAAAAATTATNACATATACATATACATATACATATACATATACATATACATATACATATACATATACATATACATATACATATACATATACATATACATATACATATACATATACATATACATATACATATACATATACATATACATATACATATACATATACATATACATATACATATACATATACATATACATATACATATACATATACATATACATATACATATACATATACATATACATATACATATACATATACATATACATATACATATACATATACATATACATATACATATACATATACATATACATATACATATACATATACATATACATATACATATACATATACATATACATATACATATACATATACATATACATATACATATACATATACATATACATATACATATACATATACATATACATATACATATACATATACATATACATATACATATACATATACATATACATATACATATACATATACATATACATATACATATACATATACATATACATATACATATACATATACATATACATATACATATACATATACATATACATATACATATACATATACATATACATATACATATACATATACATATACATATACATATACATATACATATACATATACATATACATATACATATACATATACATATACATATACATATACATATACATATACATATACATATACATATACATATACATATACATATACATATACATATACATATACATATACATATACATATACATATACATATACATATACATATACATATACATATACATATACATATACGTATACATATACATATACATATACATATACATATACATATACATATACATATACACATACATATACATATTTATTTGAGAGACACTCCGATGATAAGTTTACAAACTTGTGTGGGAAAGAGTGGCGCGAATGAGTATATAACATTAATGGGGAATGTAGAATGAGTATATAACATTAATGAGAAATGTAGAATGAGTATATATATAACATGAATGAGGAATGTAGAATGAGTATATAACATTAATGGGGAATGTAAAATGATTATTTATGTAACAATCTAGCCCGTCTCTCCTCACTTAATCTTTAAGGCTAAACTGCCTCAAACTCTACCTATCAGTCAATCCCGACTGTGGTGTGGCTAACTGCCTCAAACTCTAACCGTCAGCCAACCCTGACTGCTGTATGGCTAAACCGCCTCTAACTCTAATAATCAGCCTACCCAGGCTGATTCCGTCTATACTGAACAAAAGTCTGTATTCAACTAATTTATTCATAAACATGATTATACGGGCCGGTCTGACCGGCCAGGTTACAAAACTAAAATATAGAATTATAATACAAAGTATGATAACGCTGTAGGGTAGACAGTTAAAGATACAGCTACTGCAGAATTCATTACATTTAGATTCAGATGTTCCATACAGTTCCTATATTTTCAGGGAATGCTGGTGGAAACGTTTAAAGGATGGCCCCCTCGGCCCCCTCGGTTATATTGTTGTTATGAAAATATATGTTTGATAAGAACACGTTCACAAACTCCTCGTTTCTGTTTACTATTGGATACAGTTGGGATTACATACCCACCCCCCATCGTACGCCTCCCTCCTAATATTCATTATATGTCCCCNAGAGTAAACTTGTCCGTATTCACTGTTCATCTTGCGGAGACATTATAGACACATATTTACAGTCTTTTACCCTTTTCATAAAATAAACTCTAGCCGACATAATAATATTATGGCTTTTGAAATTAGGTAACACAATGCTAATTCATAACAAAGACGATATCGAATTCGTCACTGAATTCCCATGTTTTTTGGGACACCCTGTATGAAAATAAACAACACTTTTCTAAGCTTTCAATTATCAATCTTATTTCGAATTTTAAACAGAATTTAATAGAAGATTTTTATCAGCAGAACAAATGTTTTAATTCTAACACATGCTATTTTTGCTATAGGATCGAAGAAAGCAAAGACAATTTACAAAGAAAAGAAAAAAAAGATTTTAAAAAAAAATCAAACATAAAATCAAACATAAAATCAAACATTAAGGGTGTCAAAAATGGGGGCAAATTAAAAAGACAATGAAAAATGCCCATTTTGCTTAAAACCTATGCCTTTTCCACGACCCATGAAGTGTATTTTTTTTTTTTATTTTAACAATCCAACACTTAATGAGATGTCTAAAAATAAGTTAAATAAGTTAGATAAGTTAAAAAGTTAAATAAGTTAAATATGTTAAATATGTTAAGTAAGTTAAATAAGTTAGATAAGTTAAAAAGTTAAATAAGTTAGATAAGTTAAAAAGTTAAATATGTCAAATAAGTTAAATAAGTTAAATAAGTTAAATATGTTAAATAAGTTAAATAAGTTAAATAAGTTAAAAAGTTAAATAAGTTAAATATGTTAAATATGTTAAATAAGTTAAATAAGTTAGATAAGTTAAAAAGTTAAATAAGTTAAATAAGTTAAATAAGTTAAAAAGTTAAATAAGTTAAATATGTTAAATATGTTAAATAAGTTAAATAACTTAAATGAGTAAAATAAGTTAAATAAGTTAAATAAGTTAAATATATTAAATAAGTTAAATAAGTTAAATAAGTTAAATAAGTTAAATAAGTTAAATAAGTTAAATAAGTTAAATATGTTAAATAACTTAAATAAGTTAAATAAGTTAAATAAGTTAAATAAGTTAAATATGTTAAATAAGTTAAATAAGCTAAATAAGTTAAATAAGTTAAATAAGTTAAATATGTTAAATAAGTGAAATAAGTTAAATAAGTTAAATAAGTTAAATAAGTGAAATAAGTTAAATATTTTAAACAAGTTAAATAAGTTAAATATGTCAAATAAGTTAAATAAGTTTAATATGTTAAATAAGTTAAATATGTTGAATAAGTTAAATAAGTTAAATATGTTAAATAAGGTAAATAAGTTAAATAAGTTAAATAAGTAAAATAAGTAAAATAAGTTAGATAAGTCCAGTATATCCAGTTATAATGTACACATGATACAGTGCAATACAACATATGCATATTCATATTTAATTGTTTACAACAACGTCCTGTACAAGATAATGTTTTAAGAAATTAGAGATTAAAATATATGGAGAATTACCATAATCTATCATGGTTCAAGTTAACTTTGAAAATTTTGAATAATAAGCAGAGCAAAATATCCCATCAAGCAACAATACTTTTACGGATTTTAATTAGAAGAATTTAGTGGAAGTAGGGGGGTCATGCAGACCGCCCCCCTCCCCGCCCGGCCCCTTTAACCACAGAGAATAAAATATATATTAGAGAGGAATTTAAAGAATCTCTCGGTATGAATTTTTGCAGTCCCTTTCAGCCTGAAAGGGAGTTCAAATTGTACAAATCATGTAAATGTTCACAAATTATAGGCAGTAGAGTACATTAATACAGTATGTTCCCTAGACTATTCATTTAAGTTTCGAATTTTTTAAACTGTTAAATAAACTTTAAAATGAATCAGGCGAATTAAAAACATCATTTGATTTATAGTTATAACGGAAAATCATCGTTTGTAAAGTGAAAAGCATAGAGTCTATGTGAAATGATCATTAGTCAATTATTTGGTTTTCTTTTAACATTAATTTTAGATTTTCTATAAAATGATATTACAGGGCCCAACAGGTTATATACATATGTGAAGTATACCTGCAGTATGGAAACACAACAAAATGACCGTTTTACACTTTTTTTTTCGCAAATTCCCCTCTAATATATATTCTATTCTCTTTGCCTTTAACTCGTGATACTTCCCATCATTATCCCTACCCCCCCCCCCCCGGTCATATGTAGAGTACTTCTGTAACCGTATAAATGGAACCCCTGCTAAGCAATCCTTTTCCTTTTCCGGTGCTCAGGGGAGAAAGGGGGTCGTGAAGGGAGAAAGAGGGTTGTTAATGAAGAAAGGGGATCTTGAAGGGAAAAAGGTGGTCGTGAAAGGAGAAATGGGGTCGTGAAGGGAGAAAAGGGGTCGTGAAGGGAGAAAGAGGATCGTGAAGGGAGAAAAGGGGTCGTGAAGGGAGAAAAGGGGCCGTGAAGGGAGAAAGAGGATCGTGAAAGGAGAAAGGGGATTGTGAAGGAACAAAGGGGGTCGTGAAGGAACAAAGGGGATCGTGAAGGAACCAAGGGGATCGTGAAGGAACAAAGTGGATCATGAAGGGAAGAAGGGGATCGTGAAGGAAGGTAGGGGGTTGTGGCAGAAAGGAAGGGTGTTTTGAAGGAAGGAAGGGGGTGGTAAAGGGAGCAAAGGGGAAGTGAAGGGAGGAGGGGGGTTGTGAAGGAAGGACGGGAGTTGCGAAGGAAGGAAGGGTGTTTCTGTATCTACAGAGCGTCCTATTATATCATATTAGATTATCTCCAAGCTTTAACGCCAAAATACGCACATGATACTCGTAAAAACCGAGTATTTTCTGCAAGAAAACTTTTATAAAAACCTTCTATATTTTTAAAAAATGATTCATTGTTTTTAAAGTTTCTGATTAGTCCCTAAAATCACAATTTTGAGATAACGATCTAATATGATGTGGGACACCCTGTACATAATCTAATTGCTAATATACATGATAAAGAAATTGATTATAAAACCGAATAAAAGATTAGAAAGTTCTACTTCCTGTATTTATTTGCTCCTCCTTTAATTATGAAGGTGTACCAATAGTACACCAATAAAAGAACATGATTAAAGGGACTGTATACGTAATTTCAAGTGTCAGATTTGTAACGGTACCCATAAAGCTTCGTCAGATCAAGTATCAATTTGATATCCACGTTTTTTTTAAGTGATTTTAATTCATTTGTAATTTCGCTTCAAATGAACTTGTGCATTTCTTGCTTCAGAAACAATGGAGAAATTATCAAAAGTAACACTTTTCAAACTAAAAAACGACGTTATCTTCCCCACACTTTTGGTTAGATTCAGGGGGTTAAAGGTTATACCGTTGTGGTGAATCTGACACGCCCCTCTGTAAATAGAGCCGGACACTTAAAGTTACAAATTACAACGACAGTACAGTCCCTTTAGATGAAAAATAGAAATTGTAAATGAAATTGAAAATTAATTTTTTTCGCAATCAGATCTTTTAGTCATTTAAATTTAAATCTTTTTCCCGAATTAATAAAAGCTGGATTTATAATAATAATACAGAACGAAGCATAACGCGCGCATACGCATTTAAAAAACTATTTAAAAAAAATACCTCCAAACTCTATGGCCCGGTTATTATTTGCCCTCGGAAAAAAACTTGTTCCTAAAATTTAGAATTTATTTAAATCCTCGAAAACCTTCAGGTTATTTAACTCTTAACAATACTAACAGCTGACACCCAGTCGGGATTAAACAACAGCTTCCTAACATCTGATATGCGCAGCTGTTTTGGGAAGTTGCCGCAACAGCTAGGTTTTACAGAATAAATTAAAAAATTTATGAAAGAGATATTTTTTTTAACAAATTAAACTTTTAAAAAAGTATTTCATTTTAAAAAGAGTATTAATCCCTGTAATGCTCCGGCCGGTATACTTGGTATCATTGTGTACTTTTACTTTAAATGTCAAATATATCTTATACTTTCCCTTTAAACATTTTCTTTTATCCAGCTTCCAATGGTTTAATTAGGGCTGGGTTTAAAGAAAAGTTGATAAACCATCTTTAAATAGTATTAAAAGCTCCCCTAAGGAAAACCAGGTTTGATAAAGGCATGTTAGTTTCGTCAGTAGGATACGAACCGTGAAAGAGAAAACATATCTTAGCGCTCCGTGTACAGAACATGTAAACAGTAGTACAGTTCGCCAGTACACGAGGAACTATGTACGGAAGAAAGTTTGGTGAATTATTCGACGATGATTATGTATGGGAGGGGGCCCTGGTAAGTGCTAATTAAATTCCGTAAGCAGGAATTTAAAATGCCGGTCTACCTGTTAGTATACCCCCCCCATTCCCCCTTCCTTCGCCCTTCTCCCCTCTTTTTGTCTTAATCCGCGAACTAATTCAAAGATTTTTAAAATGTCTTTTTTCAACTCACTGCGAACCAGGATGTGGACGCTCTCAAAGAAAAATCAAACAGTATTTTGCAAGAAACTCCTTTTAAACTTAAGCTACAAAATATACTACAAAAAAGTACAAGTTAGCTAGTGAGGTAAAGTCGAGGCTGTCTGTCCCTTTTAAGGATCAATTGACTTTCAGAGTTGTCCATCTCTTGGTGAACAGGAACTCCCCGTCCATTTTCTATACCCCTTATCCCACGCACCTCTGCCCCTTTAGTAAAAGTAAATCCAACCTATATGAAGCATAAAGTCTGACCGCGTCAACCTTGTTGCACGAGGTAGCCCTGTCCATAGAGCTAGGTACAGTACAAACTATGATCGGAAAGGTTGACCCGGCTCGGAAATTCAAATGTACTACGGCTGCCCGTGATCCATTTCCCCCTTCCAATTGTTAGGCTTTTGATATAAATTTTATACATATATTTAAAAATAATGTACAAATTTTTTATCATGAAAAATAATTTCTGTAATATCTGAATATTTTGATTGTCATGTCTTCCAAAAGATAAGGTTTCAGTAAGCATGTTTGTATAATTCACCTAAATCGAAAATATTTCAAATATTAAATGTGTCTGTTATCTCTTCTTATACATCTGCAGAAACCTGTTTGCCGGCGAATCTGAAATTAAAGGGACTGGGTCCATAAAATCTGGAATTAAAGGGACTGGGTCCATAAAATCTGAAGTTTAAGAGACTGTTAACGTAATTTTAAGGAACCCTGAGTTTAAATATTGAAGACATTTTTTCCAATCTGAAAATCTCTGATTTCTTGGTTTCTTAAAAGGAAAAAAAGATTACAGTCCTTTTGGTGTTTATCATTGATTGTAAAATGATAAAATCCCCCGTTGCGACCCTGGTTGTAAAAAGATTACAGTCCTTTTGATGTTTATCATTGATTGTAAAATGATAAAATCCCCCGTTGCGACCCTGGTTGTAAAAAAAACTTTTATTTCCGTTGAAAGCATAAACTTAATATTAAGTCTTTTAATGATGAGTTTAATCGACGATATAATTTTTAAAATAAAAATAAAGATTTCTCAATCAGTATCTTCGGAATCATTGACATCTATGTAAATGAAAGTTGCCATAAGATTTCATTTTGAATTGACTCCAACAATCCTTTGTTTATTGAAACCATACTGATGGGATATTTTAATTATTTTCAGCAAAAGTCAATTGTGAATAATTAAAGAGATGTTTCAAATCTATATTTCCAATGCCAAACCTAGGATTGATAACTTTTACTTTTTGCAGAAAAAAAAAACGGCCAGAATTTATTCAATTGTGAAAAAGCCTTGAAAATATCTTGTTTAAAGTTTTGAAAATTAATTTTATTAATCGATTCTGAATGAAAGGGCACCTTAGATTGTTCAAGTTTTATTTTATTGTTAAAATGTTAACAATTGAGAATACTTAAAAATAAAAATATTTAAACTAAGAACGACAAAGTAGGATTCAGAAACTTATTTTTCTTCTAGAATATAAATAAACAGTGTCATTTTAATTTTAGATTTGTAAACACTTCATTAAGAGAGTGGTTTATAAAAAGGNCTCAGTTCTAACGGACACACAGTCCGGTAGGTAGGCATGGTAGCGGTGAATATATGCTTGGTCAGCTTTGAATGTTTAAAACACACACAACTAGAAGATAAGGTTTCTCTACACACATCTATGCAGGCGGAGCTACATTGTTTGAATTTATATTACTATCTAAAAATTGTCAACAACTTAAACGAAGTATGTATTTAGAAGTTTTTGTTAAATGTTGCTTAAACATCAACAATAAGAATTAAAAAAGCGGATTTATAGTTAAAGTAAAATCTCCCCCCCCTCTTTGGATCCTCCTCCAACCATCTTACCCTCCTTTTGGTCATTCTCGTATTCCATGTGCTTAATGACTGAACTAAATGAATTTGCAGATTTCCTTCGTTCTAGTTTCTAAGTTTCTAGGATCGTAATCCTGGGTTTAAGATTCTAGTTTCTAGTTTTAAGATTCTAGGTTATAGGTTTAAGATTCTAGGTTCTAGGTTTTAGAGTCTATGTTTTAGGTTAAAATTCTTGGTTTTAGGTTTGAAAGTCTAGTTTCTAGGTTCTAAGCTTTAGGTTCTATGTTTAAGGTTCTATGTTCTAGGTTTATGGTTCTAGTTTCTAGGTTTGAAATTCTAGTTTCTAGTTTTAGGTTCTAGTTTCTAGGTTTTAAGTTCTAATTTATAGAATTAAGATTCTTGGTTTAAGATTCTTAATTCTAGATTTAAGATTCTAGTTTCTAGATTTAACATTCTAGTTCTAGATTTAAGACTCTAGTTTCTAGCTTTAATATTCTAGCTTCTGAGTTTAAGATTCTATTTTCTAAGTTTAAGATTCTAATTTCTAAGTTTAAGATTCTAGTTCTAGATTTAAGATTCTAGTTTCTAAGATTTCCTATTTTTTGTTTGTTCTGCAGTAGTATAGAAACTCTTTTTTATAATTTTTCGTGATGGATATTTCTTTCCTAGATAATATATTCTACATATAATTTTCTAGATAATCTATTATTTTCTAGATAATATATTTTAGATATTATTTTCTAGATAATATATTTTAGATATTATTTTCTAGATAATATATTTTAGATATTATTTTCTAATTTAAGGAGCAGCATGATGTGTTGGATTTAATTAACTTGAAAACATCACTTAAACTAAATCTATTC
>NW_019396913.1:83771-101663 GCF_000591075.1 Eurytemora carolleeae | reverse complement strand
AATGAAGGATGAAGGATGAAGGATGAAGGATGGGTAAATATTTCAGATTTGTATTTTTCTGGAAACTTTTTGGGGGATACAAGTCCAGGTCAGAGGGACAGGGTTCTAAAGATCAAGACCATTAAAATAAATATTCTGTTCAGTAACCTCCCCCCCCCACGGCAAGCTATTGTACCCCAATATATAATTATAATATGTTTTGTAGCAAATACCTACTCCATAACAATTTACTCGAGAAGTATCTATCCAGGTCTACTCGTTAACAAGTTTAACCAGGACTTTCTATTCAGATTCTTAAGGGCACACAGTCCAAATCTCAACCAGGCTTAACTCCCCGGTTCTCAAGGACACACAGTCCAAATCTCAACCAGACTTAGCTCCCTGGTACTTTCTAAAGGCCACTCAGGCAATATTTCAACCAGGCCTTACTCCCCAGTTCTAAAGGACACAAAGTCCAAATCTCAACCAGGCTTAGCTCCCTGGTTCTAAAGACCACTCAGGCAATATCTCAACCAGGCTTAACTCCTCAGTTCTAACGGACACACAGTCCAAATCTCAACCAGACCTAACTCCCCAGTTCTAAAGGACTCACAGCCCAAATCTCAACCAGGCTTAACTCCCCAGTTCTAAAGGACACACAGTCCAAATCTCAACCAGGCTTACTTCCTGGTTCCAAAGGACACACAGTCCAAATTTTAACCTGGCTGCGATCCCAAGTTCTAAAGGACACACAGTCCAATGAAATTGCTACACAGGAAATTTCTTAACTCATAAATTTCAACAAGTACCAAAGCTTTTTTTCAATCATACTTAGGCTTCTGATATCGAAATCAAAAGCAGAGTCTCATTCAACTAACTTTATATAATAGCTTAGGTTACAAAGTTAACAGAAATTGACGTAATTAAATTCCTACGATGTTATTGATATCACATGATTAAGACCATCGTATTACGTATTTATAGCATAGTTAAAGTTTAAGGTACGTGTTTAAAGGATTAAAGAGAATAGATATAACGCAGTTAATCTTCTCTGCCCGTATTCCATACCGTAATTTAAGTATGTCGCATGATTTGAGCTAATCATGTTAAGTATTCAAATGAAACGCAGTTCCAATGAATAATCTCATTTTGTCTAAGTTTAAGTTTTCAGAATATCATGTTTACCCTCTTTTTGCTACATATATATATATATATATATCATTTTCCCCTCCCTAGCATATATGTTTTTTTTTATCACAATTGTTATATTAAAATATGAGTACAAACAAATTAAGCACCATCAAACCTTTAAAAAATAATTTTAGAAATTAGAATTAAAATTAAAACCAAATCTATGCCACATTACTGGTATTACTTTCTGACCTCCTAGCTTCTCTATATTTGATTGAAGTTTAGGTGAATTTATTTGAAAATTTTGAACTTTTTTGTTCTTCTCAATGTTACTTAAATAATAGGAGTTATAATTCAAAACATGGAAACAAGTTTTTTTTACTTGACTTGATAAACATGCATTGCTTGGTTCAAAAACAATATTCCTTAAATATTTGGCAATATTTATATCAGAGTTGTTAAAATATTGAGTACAAGGAGGAAACCAGATTTCTAATCTTTAATCTTACCCTATAGTTACCAGGCCCCATTTCATATATTTCTCCCTCCCTCCCTCCCCACACCTGCATTCTATGGTAATTCTTCTGTTTTTTCTTTCTGGTAATTAGTTCTCAACTGTCTGGTAGTCCCTCTCTTTCTGGTAATTAGTTCCCAACTGTTTGGTAGTCCCTCTCTTTCTGGTAATTAGTTCTCAACTGTCTGGTAGACCCTCTCTTTCTGGTAATTAGTTCCCATCTGTCTGGTAGTTCCTCTCTTTCTGATAATTAGTTCCCAACTGTCTGGTAGTCCCTCTCTTTCTGGTAATTAGTTCCCAACTGTCTGGTAGTCCCTCTCTTTCTGCTTCCTGTTCCTCTTTTTCATCTTAGTCTCTCTCCCTATCAGATTTCTTAAGATTTCTTTTCAGTATAGAATAAATACGATGTCTGTTCCAGCTAATTTGATAAAAAGATAATGAATAATCATTCATGTTTTTGTTTTTAAAATCCAACAGTAAATTACAGAAAAGTCAAATACACTCTTTAATCCTTATGTATTGTCGCTTTTATTATTTTTTAGTTGATCTACAGTTTGGCAAGCAATATGTGATAAACATACAAAATTAATAATAAATAATAATGATAATGATAATGATAATAATAATAAAAATAATAATAATAATAATAATAGTAATAATAATAATAANGGTTGTCTTCAAAGAGCTTGAGGGGCTTTCGAGCTTTTACTTATCTAAGGCAATAAGTACCCAAAAAAATAAATCAAGTATTAGGATATACATAATACTTGATGTATAATGATTTTAACACAATAAAATACTAAGTATTTAGATATATATACGTTTTAAGTAACATCAATTTTACTTCAAAACATTTCACAGAGCCTCCCCTCTATTTTCCCCCCAACATCAATTATTTGGATACACTGTATTTTCTGTAAATTATGTTATTTATTTACAATTTTTCAATTTGAGTTGTTAAGTTTTTTGCTTTGTCTAAAATCCTAATATAGAGCTATGTACAGTCCAATATGCATGGTGGATACCCTGTATTCCCTGTAAATAGAATTCGCCGTTTATTTTCTCCCGAAATAAATAAATCTGGGAAATTTTCTTGCAATTTACCGTTAAACAGTTTGCGAATAGGATGACATATAAATGTATATTATTTTTTTTATTGCAGTTATAGCTGCAGTATTGCTAGTGATGGAGATTCAGTACCTAGTTCTCCCCTCTCCTTAGATATGCAGGATGGTAAGTTTTTTTTCTTCAAAAAGTCCCGAAAATATCAAAATTTGATTCGTTGTTAACCGTATGTATTCTTACAGAGGTTGATTAATGATTGTTTTCCTTAATCAAAGAAACTCAGATTTTGCCAAAAAGAAAAAATAGTTTTTATCTATTTGTTATGTCAAACTTAAACGATACGATTTCATATTTTGTGAAATATAAAGTCTACACCATCAGGTTGCAAATATACAGGGAGAACACAATTAAGTTTATGGTAAAATCTCAGTTCCTTTATCTTACATTAGCTTTGTCTGGAGATGAAAACAACCTTTAAACCAAGCTATAACGAAATTGGGGTTCAAGGGTTTCGACAGCAATTTGGGAATCGCTATATAATCTTTAAAAAAATTCAAAAAAATTACCTTAGGCTTTGGTTTAAACAGCCTTTCCTCTCCTCAATTTCAATGACTCCCCGTAATGACAAAACTGGTTTTTAAGAAGATGAACAGAGAAAAACTGTTTTAGCATAGGTTCAACGAAAACATGGGATTCCCTCTGCACTGCATGGTCCGAAATATTTGTAAAGTGACCATTTTAAGCTGATACGCTCTTTATAAGCATCTAATAAATCACGTAATCTTTTCATTTTTTTCAGATTTTTTTCAAAAAACATGATATTAAGAATAAATATCTTTTATTCTGGATGAATAAAATGTTAAAAATAAAAAAGAAAAATGTTAAAATGTAGAACTGGTATAAAAATGTAGTATTGATATGAATATGTAGAATTGATTTCAAAATTTAGTATTGATATGAAAATGTAGAATTGATATGAAAATGAAGAATTGACATGAAAATGTAGGATTGATATGAAAATGTAGGATTAATATGAAAATGTAGAATTGATATGAAAATGTAGTATTGATATGAAAATGTAGGATTGATGTGAAAATTTAGAATTGATTCATATCAAATGTAGAATTGATATGAAAATGTAGAATTGATATGAAAATGTAGGATTAATATGATAATGTAGTATTGAAATGAAAATGTAGAATTGATATGAAAATGTAGGATTAAAATTAATATGAACATGTAGGATTGATATGAAAATGTAGTATTAATATGAAAATGTAAAATTGATATGAAAATGTAAAATTAATATAAACATGTAGTATTGATATGAAAATGTAGTATTAATATGAAAATGTAAAATTGATATGAAAATGTAGGATTAAAAACTAATAGTTGTTATTATCTCTACAACGTCATGCTGTATAGTGCACGCGGTTACGCTTAAAAATCTCAATATNCCCTCCCCCCATGAAGTCCATGGTCTAATCCCACCCCTGGTTTCCCTGCCCCTCCCTCTCTGAAGTCCATGGTCCAAACAAACCCCTTGTTTTCCTGCCCCCCTACCCCCTTGAATTTTATGGTCCAATCCCAACCCTGATTTCCCCGGTACGGGCCCCTTCCTGGTTCCCTTTCCCCCCCTGAATTCCCCTGATTACGACGCAATGCAGAAACGTGATCGTGTTCAACACTTTTAATCCAGAATCTGGAGTATATTATGTAAAAACTGAATTTAAGTTCCGTTTTTAATCTTAACAAGACGTGATTCTATACTTAAGTTTAGTTTATCTTAATAAACTGTATACTCAAGGAGCTGGGGGAGCGGGAAGCCAAACTAATCTCAGTGAAACAAACCAAATACACATTTAAGGGGGGTAGCCGGGGGATTTGCCATTGAAAGTGAAAAAAAATTATATTAAGAATAAATATTTTTTAATCTGGATGAATAAAATGCTAAAAATGAAAAAAGAAAAATGTTGAAATGTAAAACTGGTATAAAATTGTAGAAATGATATGAAAATGTAGTATTGAAATGAAAATGTAGGATTGACATGAAAATGCAGTATTGATATGAAAATATAGAATTGATATGAAAATGTAGAATTGATATGAAAATGTAGGATTGATATGAAAATGTAGGATTGATATGAAAATATAGGATTAATATGAAAATGTAGAATTGATATGAAAATGTAGAATTGATATGAAAATGTAGGATTAATATGAAAATGTAGAATTGATATGAAAATGTAGTATTGATATGAAAATGTAGGATTGATTTGAAAATGTAGAATTGATATGAAAATGTAGAATTGATATGAAAATGTAGGATTAATATGAAAATGTGAAATTAATATGAACATGTAGGATTGATATGAAAATGTAGTATTAATATGAAAATGTAAAATTAATATGAAAATGAAAAATTTATATGAAAATGTAAAATTGATATGAAAATGTAGGATTAATATGAAAATGTAGTATTAATATGAAAATGTAGAATTGATATGAAAATGTAGTATTGATATGAAAATGTAGTATTAATATGAAAATGTAAAATTAATATGAAAATGTAGGATTAAAAACTAATAGTTGTTATTATCTCTACAACGTCATGCTAAGAGGTATAGTGCACGCGGTTACGCTTAAAAATCTCAATATAAACCTATCCGACCTTTTAACCTGGATTAAGTGGAAGATAAACCTTGAAAACTTGTACTTTCAAAAGAATGAGTCGAGACGGGATTTTGCATCAGAATAATTTCCATAACAGGCCCAGTACAGTTTTTGGGATAGAAGACCCAGTTTAGAGTTTTTCAAGCAAGAAATCATATGCCCGCGGGCAAAATAAAACAAATCGTGTTTATTGGTCAGTGGTCATGAGTTAAACAAAATTTGAATTCATAAGCCGCATTCATTCAATTGGATTATTTGTGTGCACATTTATTAATTTATTCATCCATGCATTCTTTCATCCTATCATTCAAGTTGATAATTCAACAATAGTATTTTCATTTACACACTTCATTTCTTTTTTTAAACATTGCTCCCCCCCCCCTCTTTTTGTTTTAGCCATACACAACCATTCTTAGCCATACACAACCATTCATAGGCATACACAACCATTCATAGCCAAACACAACCACTCATAGCCATGCACAACCATTCATAGCTATACACAACCATTCAAAGCCATACACAACCATTCAAAGCCATACACAACCATTCATAGCCATAAACAACCATTCTTAGCCATATACAACCATTCATAGCCATACGCACCCACTCATAGCCATACGCAGCCATTCTTAGCCATATACAACCATTCATAGCCATACACAACCATTCATAGCCATATACAACCATTTATAGCAATACACAACCATTCATAGCTAAATTCAACCATTCGTAGTCATACACAACCATTCATAGCCATACACAACCTTTCATAGCCATACACAACCATTCATAACCATACACAACCATTCTTAGCCATATACAACCATTCATAGCCATACACAACCATTCATAGCCATATACAACCATTCATAGCCATAAACAACCATTCATAGCCATACACAACCATTTATAGCCATACACAACCATTGATAGCCATATATCACAACCATTCGTAGCCATACACAACCATTCATAGCCATACACAACCATTGATAGCCATATACAACCATTCATAGCCATAAACAACCATTCATAGCCATACACAACCATTTATAGCCATACACAACCATTCATAGCCATAAACAATTATTCATAGCCATATACAACCATTCATAGCTATATACAACCATTCATAGCCATATAAAACCATTCATAGCCATATACAACCATTCATAGCTATATACAACCATTCATAGCCATACACAACCATTCACAGCATGTGAAATATCAAATTTTAAAATGGTTCTAAGAATGTACTTAATCTTATCTATATAAATGGTTAACATTCCTTAAAAAATCTTCTGAAGCTTGATGCATTTTTATCAAATGCCAGATCCATTCCAACAATCCAACCTCTAATGTTTGGGTTTTTGACAAAGAGAATAGAATATATATTAGAGGGGAATTTACTAGAAAAAAGTTTAAAACGGTCATTTTGTTGTACTGTTTCCATACTGCAGGTGTACTTCACATATTTATGCTATATAACCTTTTGGGCCCTGGAATATCATTTTATAGAAAATTTTAAATTAATTTTAAAAGAAAACCAAATTATGAAATAGGCTCGTTTCATAATTGACCAATGATCATTTCACAAAGACTCTATGCCTTTCACTTTACAAACGATGATTTTCCGTTATAACTATAAATCAAATGATGGTTTTTATTCACCTAATTCATTATAAAGTTTATTTAACAGCTTTAAAAATTTCGAAATTGAAATTGGATATTCTAGTGAACATACTGTATTAATGTACTCTACTGCACATAATTTGTGAACATTTGTACACTTTGAGATTCCTTTCAGGCTGAAAGGGACTGAAAAAATTCATACCGAGAGATTCTTTAAATTCCTCTCTAATATATATTCTATTCTCTATGGTTTTTGAACTACAAATAAAACCAATAATAAAATAATAAAACTCTTCCTTACTGTGGATGACCTGTTGACATATACAGAGTGTCCCATATCATATTAAATTATCTCCAAGCTTTAATGCCAAAATAAACATATAATATTCGAAAAACATAGCATTTCCTACAAGAAAATTTATTCTTCTTAAACTTTCTGATTAGTCCCGGAAATTGTAATTTAGAGCCTTTGACGATCTAATATGATATGGGACACCCTGTATGTGTTGTAATAGAAGTTATGCAGTACGTACAATTCACAGTCTTTGGCGCTGAACGTTTTAAGGTTTGAAAGTACAGTTCTTTACAAACAAAGACGACTTTTTAATTTTATTTCAGTATTTACTCGATCTTATGGGAATTATTTTTTCTCGTTGGTGGTTTCACCGAATTTTTATTTTTAACTATTTTGTGAAAAGTTCTGAAATATTTATAACCTAATGAACAACAGATTGAAACTGATTAAATGTAGTGACATGAAAATCTCATTTACCAAACACTTAACTCATTACTGCACTAATTGCTTTATTATATAGGTGGAAATTATTTAAACGGATAATACAGTGATTCTATTGATATTGATCAATTAGTTGAATGGGTTGAATTTTCTTTTTGATCAATTGAAAATATAGATTGATTAATCAATTTTCTATGTTGATCGATTGGGTTGACTGATCACCCGGTTGGTTAATTGGATGATAAAGAAATGATGAAGTGATTGCTCAATTGATTTTTAAAGAATGGATTGATTAGTTGATTTCTCGAATTGATTGATTAATTAATGTTTCGAATTTATTGATTAATTAATGTTTCGAATGGATTGATAAATTGATTTCTCGAATGGATCGATTATTTGATTTCTCGAATGGATCGATTAATTGATTTCTCGAATGGGTTGATTAAATATTTGTTTTCTAGATATGGAGAGTGAGTGTTTCCCTTGTATACCTTTAAACCGGGCTAATCAGCAGGCAGGAGGAAGAAAGGTAAGGGGGCATTCAAGGGGGCAGGACATTCTGAAGGGGAAAGGATAACGGGTTGGTGTTTAAAAGGGTATTAAATTGATTCAAGGTTGCATCCATATTTCAAAACATTATTCTTTTCAGGAACCTGATCAGGATGTTTTTATTAAAAGTGAACCCTCCTCTCCTCCTCCATCCTTTTCCAGACCCTATATATCCTCCATCTCTACAACCCTCTCCACCTCTCCAACCTTCTCCTCCATTATTAAACTGGAGCCGGAGTCTGGATTTCAGGTAAACGAGATTTAACCGTCAGATAAAGAGCAATAAAAAATAGCGTGGATTACATAAGAGGGGTCATTTCAGGTTCTTGTGTAAAGTTTACATTTACGAAAGTACAGGCTAGACGATAATTTTTAAAATCTAAACAATTGTTGTTTTTGTTCTGTGAATATCCGTTTTCACAATCTCCAGGGGCCTCTTCCATATAAGGCTGGTAAGGTGCTCGCCCCTTCCTCTCCATTTTCCCTAATTACGCCTCTGGGTCTTTTGGTTTAATAACCTGAGTTTGAACTCTAAAGTATTTGTATAGAATAAACCCATGTCTGGGTATCATGATTGCACCGTTGCACATCAACTCATTATTTCTTCTTATCTCTTTCTCCTACATGTATAGCTGTTAAATTAAAAACCTTTTAACATTTTATTAAATTAGGCATTTTGTCAGACTTAATCTGAAAATTGTTAAATGATTAAATAATTATTATAATTTAACAATTAGAATATTTAGTGACTAGGATCACAGGTGTCATTTTTATATTCTTATCAGCTGTTTGCGATGTAGTAGAAACAGCTTTTTTATCATTCATCGATTGTTATCTTTTTTTATCTTATCATAACTTTTTTTGTCGTCAGAAACATTTTCAATGTCATTTCTAATTTGTTATTAAGAATCTTGAAGCGGTAAATTTTATATTACTTATGAAACCGAAAAGAAAATATGTTTAAAGGGACAGACCGGCTATGTAAGGTATTTGATCTGGGTATGCAATTTTGTGGACAAATTGTTTAGGATTCATATGAGACATAGAATTTTTAAAGATTTATAAATCCTCAGTTTGAGCGCAAAGTCGACGTTCAAAATCGTACTTTTGGGTTTTTCAGAATTGTTTTTTTTTTCAATTATCAAATAACGACGACAAAAAATGTAAACAAAATTTTACAGTAAACTAATTAGTTGTTTAGGAACAGGCTCAGAAAATAAAAATTAATCTTATCATCGAAAATAAGTAATCTCATTCAATCATTAGTTTCTATAAGTCTATCATGATTCACAAAGATTTTTTTTGCAGATTTTCTGGATTTTTTATTGAAAAGACGACATTTGATGAATTTGTAGAAATCTGCAAATAAATTCATAGAAAATTAGAAATTTATTATAATGACGAAAACGAAATAACTGATTCTAGCATTGATTTATTGACAGAGATATATGTTTCTAACCATCTAATTAGTTTACTGTATAATTTTTACTTTATTTTTCGTCGTCGTTATTTAATAATTTTAAATAACCGATTCTGAAAACGTACCCACACAAAATCATGATTTTGAACGTCGACTATGCACTCAAACTCAGTAATTATACATCGTGGAAATGTTAAATATGTCTCAAATGAATCATAAAGAATTTGTCCACAACACTGCATACTCAGTTTAACTACCTAACATACCCGGTCTGTCCCTTTAAAGGGAATTTGGCAGCCTTATTACAATGTTTTTCGTTCCAAAATAACAAAATTTTATATAAGTTTATAAAATAACCGGATTCTGGTTAGCATGTTATATATCCGGTTAGCAGGTTGTATATCCGGTTAGTAGGTTATATACATATATATATATATATATATATATATATATATATATATATATATATATATATATCCAGTTTTCAGTTTATATATCCGTTTATTAGGTTGTATATCATTTTAGCAGGTTATATATCCGTTTAATGGGTTATATATCCGTTTAATGGGTTATATATCCGGTTAATAGGTTATATATACGGGTAGCAGGTTGTTTATACGGTTAGCAGTTTTATATCCGGTTATATAGGTAATATATCCCTTTATCAAGATGTATATACAGTTAGCTGGCTATGTATCCGGTTAGTGAGTTGTATATCCGGTTAGCTGGTTTTGTATTCAGTTTTCAGGTTGTAAATCCGGTTAGGAGGTTGAATATCCGTTTATTAGGTATATCCGGTCAGCCGGTTGTATAATATCCGGTTAGTATGCTATATGTCCATTTATCAGGTTGAATATCCGGTTAGTAGGTTGTATATCCGGTTAGCGAGTCTGAAACTCCTAAACTGCCTATTCAAGCATATTATTAGATCCTGCTTCAACGCGTTTAATGTTGTTTTCAACCTGTTTAATATGAGTGGGGTTCAGTTTCAAATTTCGAGATTAAAAACAGGATAATCAACACTTTTGTATACGATAACCTGACGAAAACCCTATATGAATGTTTAAAACATTGCCCGCGTCTAATCAGGCTTTTGCCCCGTTACCCCCCCCCCCCCCTCCAGCTTCTAACTGAACATGTATAATTAAATTCACCTGTTTTTAACCGAGTACTTTGTAAATTAGTAAAAATAGATCAATGAATTTTATGTCTTCGTTTCTCTATCAATATCTGCTTTAAAAACATGACAGATCAAAAAAATACACAAATTAGAATTATAAACTTCTTGTCAGATAAAAATCTTTTTTGTTTGTTTAGATAAAACAGGAGAATGGGTCGAATTTATCTAAACCTAATCAACTATCTCTTCTTAAACCTACTCCAATTACAACAAGGTAACCAAACCATACTACCTACCTACCTACCTACCTACCTACCTACCTCCCTACATACCTCCCTACATACCTACATACCTACCTACATACCTACCTACCTATATATCTACCTATATTTAGGATACTGTGTCCGAAGGTATCCATTAAGCTTGAAGATCCCTCTAGCAGCAGTTTAAACAGCTGTAATATAGCAGTCAGCAACAGCAATAGCAGCAACAGTGGGAGCAGTATGCTGGTCAGCAGACAGAGAATACTACCTGCTCTTCGTCACACCATCTCATCTCCTCTCATTTCTACACAGCTCAAGGGTTAGTTAGTTTATCTAAACAGAGGCATTGTTCGATTCACACTATGGTACTTTATAAAGGTTTTCTGGTCAAGAATGCATTAAATTTAAATTTTCTTCTCTTTTATGGATTAATTCATCGATATCATTTATGATGGATTAATTCATCGATATCATTTAACAGAAAGTAAATAGTAAATTTCCCACTTGTGGGTTTATGTTATTTCTCGATCCTTCACGCATTTCTGGTTTTCGTTTTATAGTTTGTAAGTCTGACATTAGAAATTATTCATAGTTTTAAGTTTTCCCCGTGTTTTTAATCTAAAATGTTTTTTTGCATTTTTTAGTTTTATTTCTGGAAAAAAATTTCAGCTTCTCCGTGTACTGCGCAATTACACGTTCTGATGACCTTGCAAAATAAAAATAAAAAAATTCTAAAAAATCTGGTGAACTTTGCTACTCACATTTAAGCCCACAATGAGATTTGAATTCAATTTCAGTGTATGTGAAATGTTCGCCACTTTCACTCTTTAAATGTGATTTTTAAGAGATTGTAGGCACATAAGGCGTAAACACATTATCAGCTTATCTTATATTTGCAAAATCTGAAAAATTTAAATTATTTTTGAATTTCTGCTATCTTTGCGTATTTGAAAAATATGTTCATCCCCACGTGTTAAAAATCCAAGTCAGCCATCTTTTTGTTTTGCAATGGCTGCCGCAAAAACAAGCAACTCAGAAATTCTTAATTTTTAAATTTTTGTTTAACCATAAAAATTGTTTGGAGGGAGTTTTAGTTATGTCCAAGTATACAAGTGATGTTGATGATTTTATTGCTTGTCATGCGACTACATAATAAATGTTTATATAAAATTTTATATCCTTAAATGCAAAAAATTCAATCGGGTTTTGAACACTAAAGAACCCAACAATTCAAAGATATTTGTATGATTCTTAGAAGCGTGCATTTTTGAAGGTACAGTAATTGCACTCTTGTGCACTGAGGATCACGACTAAGACCGATACTTCGCAGATAGTTCCTCCATTTTCATCATTTCACTTTCATCGTTTTTACGGTTATTTACCCCTTCCTAAAATATTTGCATAGAAATTCAAATTGCATAGAAAGTTTGCAGAGAAGTGTGAGTCGGCACATTTCCATGGAATATTTTCTATGTTCGCCTCTTATAAATCCATACAAAACTATCATTGTTAGATGTATGAAATAACAACCAAATTTAGGCGCTGCGGCCACATAACCAACTTTATCCATGTGTTAATATGAGATGCTCGAGTGTCGTTAACTATTTTTTTTTTGCTCATTTTAAATATTTTTTTGCTCGTATGAACTATTTTTTTTGGCTCATTTTAACTATTTTTTTGCTCGTATGAACTATTTTTTTTCTCATGCAGTGATAACTAGAAAACTATGGAATATAAAGACGACATTACAGTAATTCTGAAGTGCATTTTTAAGGCAAAAAGCTTTACTAGTAAGTTATTAAATCACTTATTAAGTGAAATGGGTCTGTTTACAATGCACAATTGCTGTGTCTCATGTTTATTCAAATATTTAAAGCCATAACTTGAGTTTAAAAGTCAACTTCCTATTCCAGAGTTTTTGGTTATCACTGTAGGAAACATTTGTTGGCCCATTTGAACTATTTTTTGATCATTTGAACTATTTATTTGCTCATTTGAACTATTTTTGGTTCATTTAAACTATTTTTTTGATCATTTGAACTATTTTTGGCTCATTTGAGCATTATTTTTTTTTGCAAAATTCGAACTATATTTCGGCTTATTTGAACTAGTTTTTAGTTCATTTTGAACTATTTTTATTAATAGTTCAAATGAGCAAAAAAGTAGTTCAAATACTCACAGAATGTTATCGTTTCAACTATTAGTCGTTTGAACTACTACACGTGGCACCAAGTGCAATGGTTCAAACAACCAATAGTTCAAAAATTCAATAGAAAAAACGACATGTAGCTTTAACTAAATAGCACCCAATTGTGTAGTGTACACAGATCTGTTTCACTTGGTTGATTTTTAAGTTATCAACTTTAAGTTTCCTTACATGTCGCCCTTCAAATATCTGTTATTATTTCAGGTAGTTCTGGAGTACTTTACCTGACCGAGGAGGAGAAGCGAACCCTAATCTCGGAAGGATATCCTATCCCTACAAAGCTTCCATTGTCCAAGGCAGAGGAGCGATCTCTCAAGAAAATAAGAAGAAAAATAAAAAATAAGGTAAAATATCATTTTTAAGAAGATTTGTACAGTGTACACAAGTATGTTTCATGTTCATTCCTATTTCTAAGTTTTGTTGCCAAATTGTCGGAATTCTATAAAGGATGCACCATCTTGGATATTATCAAGTAAAGCCATAACAAAATTGCAATTTTAATGCTAATTTTTATCTGCAATGCTAAAGAAATGTACACTCAAACACTATGTTACTCATTTTCAATTCTAAAATATCGTATGGATTTATTTTGCCACAAAATGGTGTTTCCTTCTGGAAATCCCTTTTTCATGATTTCTTTTTGTTTAAATTAATATTTGTATTTCAGATTTCCGCACAAGAAAGCCGACGGAAGAAGAAAGAATACATGGATAGCTTAGAGCGGAAGTATGATATAATGCAAAGTGAAGCCAACTCCTGGAAAAGCAAGGCAGAAGCGCTTCAAGCTCAGAATGCCGCGCTCGCGAAACAAGTTTCTGAACTTCAACAAAAACTTAACATGGCGACTAAAACCGGTTCTGAAATATCCTTTATTCTTCCTGAATCTATTGATCTAGAAGAAAACATACTCCAAGGTGAGCCCTCAACCCTTAGCAAACAATTAAAAAAGCATGATGAAAATATTTGTCTTTGAAAACTCAACAAAATAATATTTTTCAGGAAAAAATCGAGTTTCTGAATTTCAAGAGTTGACAGCTAACTGTTTAGATATCGACGTCGATTAATTGATCGAAAATCGAAATTTGAGCAAAATGACTCAAGTGTAAGTATTCTGGTCCTGCAAATAGAAATCAAGTAACGACGAGTTTAAATAATGAATGAAATGGATCTCTTAAATATTAAATAATATAAACACTAAACAATTTACATGTGCCTTTATCGGTGATTAACGAGTGAAGAAAAAGGGAACTACCTCTCACCCTTTATCACATGACCATCATTTTATATGATCATGAAAGTGCATTTTTTATTTTCTCTCTTTGTTTCGTACATGTGCAATGTAAATCTAATGAACCGCCATCTTTTTTTACAATGACAAGTTTCAGTTTGGAACATTTAGCATTTTAACATATCAATCACGTGTAAGCTGTTGTATTGAACATTTTTAGCATAAGAAGTACCTTTCAATTGGACCATAAAAACCGCATTTAAAATCAACGAAAATCTTTAATGAATGTGACTTTATTCTAACTTCGGGCTTTTTGCATTTAAACTTGTGAATTTATTTGACGTTTGGTAATTTTCTAATTACCATGTTAGAACAATGTAATTACGTATGTATTTGTTTGTAAAAAAAAACAAATTTTTGTTATCCTATTATAGATTATTAGGTAAAAATTAAGAAAATTATTTTGATATTTGTAAGTTTGAATTATATATTTTGTTATTTTCACAATAGCCTACGCAAAAATTGTAAATACTAAGTTGTTCATTTCTTTTGAAAATGGAAAATTGCGAATTTTCTTGCACAGTTTTTCAATTGTTAATAATTTTTAAAAAATTCCAATTCTTTTCATGTTTTCAACGCAAGTCAATGGACGGCTGTGATAGGTGTGTGCATTTTCAATTTTCATCACTTTTAAAAATCTTAATCACCTGTACATCATTCAATCATGTACACGCATTTTTCACACTTAAAGGGACTGTTCATGTAACAATTCAAGTGATCCGGCGTTAATAGAGTGTCATTCACAAAAGCACCATAAAAACATTCAAGTTTAATGAAAACGCAGAAATCCTTTTTCTTTTAGCTGAAAACTAAAGACTCCATGGTAGTGGGCCCTCGATTTATGTTATCGTTGATCATACAAAGGTTGAAGACACCATTTTATCTCGGACATGCCACTCTAAAATTTTAGGGTCTCTTGAAAATGCGTCCACAGTGCCTTTAAACATTTATAGCTAAGACTAAGAACTCAATTTTTTACTTTTTCCTTTAAAATTCAGCGTGTGGGAAATTATTAAAGATAACTGTAAACTTTAAATACATCACAGTTGAAACTATCACTGTTAAAATGATGTAAAACAGATCGCCTAGAAACCTTTGATTACGAACAGTTTACTAGTTTATTCAGAACGTTATCATTAAATTGTTTATATTGAAACTAGAAACAAATAATTGAATTTAGTAATATGTTAATTCTTGATTTTAATTTAGTTCTTTTTTGTTCATATATTGCGCAGCTTGTTTTAAATTGTAAATGTATTTAAAACCCAACCCCTGGACATGAAAAGTGAATGGTGAATTATTTTTGTATTATGAATTTTCATTTCCCAGGGGGGAGGTTCACCTGCTTGTTTTTGCTCATAGCACACGTGTTTTTTTTCATCAAAACACTGTACATTGTACATACACAAATATTTTCTTCCTGTTAAACGAACCAGATGTACATACAATAGAAATCCTAATTTGTTTGTCCATTGTACAGTTATGTACAGTATATAGTAACTAGTGGTGTACAGAATCGTAGAAGTGTACAGCTTTACACAGTGTACAGCGCTGTACAATACCTTTTCAGACCTTTAAGTTCACATTCTTCACCTACAGATTTGATACCTGACACATCTGTGCAATTGAACAGTACGTGCAGTTCAATGCACAGTACTCTGCACATTAATATGCTGTATAGTGTACAGTGTACAATACACTGATGTACTTTGTACGGTACACTGATTAAAGTAAACGGTGCAATGCTTTACAGTGTGCTTTAAACTGATGTACAGTGTAGAGTGCATTGTTGGACAGTGTGTACAGTGAAATTTGTACATTTTACATTTTACAGCAGTACATGTTGTTTATCACAACGCACTGTGGTCCTGTTTTGTGTGTTGTGAATTTACGTACTTGATAAATATATAATATGAAAAGATCTGGTTCAAATCTACTGCTTCTACAGGTGGAATTAAAATTTATCTGTTGATATCACCATATTTCGTACGAAGTGGCGGCATTTTTGATTCAAATCTAGTTGTTATATATTTTAACTTATTCATCTCCATTGGGAGGGGGACATCATATCTTTAGAATTTCGGGAAAAAATTAAATCCATTTTTAATTACATTCATTATAAAAACTTAGATGTATTTTTATTTGATTTTTACCCGTTGATCTTTTATCCATTATACCTAATCCCCCCCCCCTCTCTAAGGGATAATTTTTCACTACAGGGGGTTTAGAATTTTTAGACAAAATCAAGAGTTAAACATATAGTGATGTACATGCCATTTTGAATATGGAATTGTTTACTTAAAATTGTGTATTAGAAATAATTAATACATTATCATTTATGTACTTAATATTGTGAGCATCAGACTCTGTACATAAAATATGTTCATCAGATTATGTACATTAGACTCCGAACACAAATTATGTACTAAACTTTATGTACTTAATTAAAACTTTTTTATTTCTTGATTGTCTAATTTTTCTGTAACCTTAAGCTCACAGATCAGACAGATATAACTATAAGTCGGTAACTTTTTAACCCTTGAAGTGTATTTTAATTAGTTCTCATCTCAAAACATAAATATTGACATATTGATTAGATCAAAGTTATGATTGAAGGGAGCTGAACAGGTTATGATGCACAAAAGTAACCTAACTTTTACCAAGGCCATATTTATTGTTTTATCTGTGTAATCTGTGTTTGTACGCAATCTACATTCGGACCCATCCAACTATGGAAATGGAAGACGACTGTTATGATTTTAAACAGCCCAATGAACATGAAACACAAAACTTCTTTTCTCTTAATAACTTGATTTTTAAGCTCCTGGTAAAACTATTAGTTTTCTAACAACAACAAATAAGCGATTTAATGTCGTCTTCTTATTTCACAGTTTTAGGGGTTCCACTGTTTAGTAATTTATATAAAGCTGGATGGCTGGCTGGAGAATAGGTAACGTATCTGTGACGAGTTTATCCCTTTCAAGTTTTAGGGGACAAACCTGTTTTATTTGTTTTGATTTCTGCTGTTATTGTTTTCAAATTAATTAATTGTTTTTAAAATATCGTTTATACGTTGAAATGGCAAATATAAGTGTTTTATTTATGTTTTTTATTAAGAAAACTTCAGTTACAGCTTACAGATAATAATAAATAGAAAACTTCAGAATTACAGCTTACAGATAATAATAAATAGAAAACTTCAGTTACAGCTTACAATAATAATAAATAGAAAACTTCAGCTACAGCTTACAGATAATAATAAATAGAAAACTTCAGCTACAGGTTACAGATAATAATAAATAGAAAACTTCAG
>NW_019396913.1:82290-83071 GCF_000591075.1 Eurytemora carolleeae | reverse complement strand
GATGGTGCATATGTATGTTATGTATGTCAATATGTTGGATGGTGCATATGTATGTTATGTATGTCAATATGTTGGATGATGCATATGTATGTTATGTATGTTAATATATTATAGTTTGCATATGTATGATTTGTATGTCTATATATGTTGGATGTTGCATATGTATGTTATAAATGTCAATATGTTGGATGGTGCATATGTATGTTATGTATGTCAACATGTTGGATGATGCATATGTATGTTATGTATGTTAATATATTATAGTTTGCATATGTATGTTATGTATGTCAATATGTTGGATAATGCATATGTATGTTATGTATGTCAATATGTAATAGTGTGCATATGTATATTTTGTATGTCTATATGTTGGATGGTGCATATGTATATTATGTGTGTCAATATTTTAGAGTTTGCATATCTATGTTATGTATGTGAATATGTAATAGTGTGCATATCTATGTTTTGTATGTCAATATGTTGGATGGTGCATATGTAGGTGTTGTATGTCAATATGTTGGATGGTGCATATGTATGTTATGTATGTCAGTATGTTGGATGGTGCATATGTATTTTATGTATGTCAATATGTTGGATGGTGCATATGTATGTTATGTATGTTAATATATTATAGTTTTCATATGTATGTATTGTATGTCAATATGTAATAGTGTGCATATGTATGATTTGTATGTCAACATGTTGGATGATTCATATGTATGTTATATATGTTAACATATTATATAGTTTGCATATGTATGTTATGTATGTCAATATGTTG
>NW_019396913.1:10179-81990 GCF_000591075.1 Eurytemora carolleeae | reverse complement strand
AATCAAACAAGATCAGTTTAATCAAACTAAATCAGTTTAATCAAACCAAATCAGTTTAATCAAACAAGATCAGTTTAATCAACCCAACTCAACTTAATCAAACAAGATCAGTTTAATTTAACCAAATCAGTTCAATCATACCAAATCAGTCTAATCAAACCAGATCAGTTTAATCAAAACAAATCAGTTTAATCAAACCAAAACAGTTTAATCAAACCAAAACAGTTTAATCAAACAAGATCAGTTTAATCAAACTAAATCAGTTTAATAAAACCAAATCAGTTAAATCAAACAAGATCAGTTAAATCAAACCAATTCAGTTTAATCATACCAAATCAGTTTAATCAAACCAGATTAGTTAATCAAACCAAATTAGTTTAATCAAACCAAATCAGTTTAATCAAACAAGATCAGTTTAATTAAACTAAATCAGTTTATCCCAAATCAGTTTGATCAACCAAGATCAACTTAATTAAACTAAATCAGTTTAATCAAACCAAATCAGTTTAATCAAACAAGATCAGTTTAATCAAACTAAATCAGTTTGATCAATTCAGATCAGTTTAATCAAACCAAATCAGTTTAATCAAATAAGATCAGTTTAATTAAACTAAATCAGTTTAATCAAACCAAATCAGTTTAATCAAACCAAATCAGTTTAATCAAACAAGATCAGTTTAATTAAACTGAATTAGTTTAATCAAACAAGATCAGTTTAATCAAACTAAATCAGTTTGATCAAACCAGATCAGTTTATTCAAACCAAATCAGTTTAATCAAACCAAATCAGTTTAATCAAACCAAATCAGTTTAATCAAACAAGATCAGTTTAATCAAACTAAATCAGTTTAATCAAACTGAATCAGTTTAATCAAACCAGATCAGTTTAATCAAACTAAATCAGTTTAATCAAACCAAATCAGTTTAATCAACCCAAATCAACTTAATCAAACAAGATCAGTTTAATTAAACCAAATCAGTTTAATCAAACCAAATCAGTTTAATCAAACTAAATCAGTTTATCAAACCAAATCAGTTTAATCATACCAAATCAGTTTAATCAAACCAGATTAGCTTAATCAAACCAAATCATTTTAATCAAATCAAATCTGCAGTTTAAACAAGCCATATCAGTTTAGTCAAAATAAATCAATTAAATCAAATCAAATCTCTTTAAAAAAACGAATCTTTTTAATCAAATCAAATCTGTTTAGCCAAGCCAAATCAGTTGAATGTTAAACCAAGCAAAATAAGTTTAATTAAACCAAATCAGTTTAGTCATAGAGTAATAAAACGAAGAGGTGGAGCTTAGCTCAGATGTACACAACCGACCTGTCTATCAATTAATTAATAGATTGGTCGGTTGTGTACATCACGATATGTCTAGGATTTTTTGGTAATTTTGTTATGCCTAAGGTAGGGTGCAGGGCAATAAAAAACCAGAGTATATGTTAAAAAAATCTTAAATAGCTCATAACTTTTTTATGACTAAAGCTACAGATCTGAAAACTATAGTTTTGAAAAGCCCTTGAAAACAATAATAATAAGAAAGATTCAACAATATAATTTTATTCATGTTCAAATAAAACAAACTTATTAGATTTTTGACGTATGTTAGTTTTTTTCTTTCATTCTTCTGCCTACAAAAATGCAATATTCGCATTGAAATGAATTTCTGAATAATCTTCTTTATGAGTTTTATCCTGTGGATATTTTGGATAAAAATGTCTTCATCTTGATGTATGGTTTGGAAAATAGAATTAAGTTTTAAACCGACTTCTTTAAAGGATTTAAGACTCATCTCTTAGGCCACACGAGGGCAAGCAAATATATCTGATGTGGTGTTGTATGAATTGAAGATTTCATTTACCAAGTTAACTATTTGTACTTATTTATTTTTCAGCAAAATTATCATTGTTTATTTTTATTATTTTAGGGTTAGGTTAAGTTAAGAAAATTTCTGGGCATTGCGGTGCGGCTAAGACAGGCTTGGGGGCCGAGGACTGCAGCTAGGACAGGTTATATCTCCTTCCTTAAAATGGTTTGAGCAAATGCAACTTCTGGGATATACTCTTGAGTCTCCCAACCTTGAAAGGTCTAGCCATGCACAATTTTTTGGTATTTTGAAAAAACTCACATTTTTGTTTTGGCACTTTTTCCCGATGCAATATTTAGACATGCTTGTATTGAAATAAACAAAGATCTGAACTGTAATGTACTGCAGTATACAATCCTGTCTTTACAATCCATATTAAGTGTCTATCTAATTATCAATACTTATATTCAAATATCTACATTAAACCACTCCTTAGAAATACGATCGCTCTATATACAAGTGTACATCTGAGCTAAGCTTCACCTCTTCGTTTTATTACTCTATGAGTTTAGTCAACCCAAACCAAATCTAATTAACTAGATCAAAAATCGAATTAACCAAACCAAATAAAATTAACCAAACCAAACTGGTTAGTTTAAGCAGTTAAGGTATGGCTTGTCTTTTTATGATTGTATCATTTTCACCAAACCACATCAGATTAACCAATATTATCTTATAAAAGTAAGAGGAAATTGGACATAATTCTATTATTCTGCACGTGCGACTAACTGTCATTCAGAAATTCGGTTTGTACAGATAATGAAGAGATGCTTATGATAACCCTAAGAAGATCTTGAAATTCTAGATTTTTGGGGGGAGGTCCGTTGATTTTAAATTATAATACAATTTTAGTTTCTGCATTAGCNTTTTCAATTATTGTCTTCTTCTATGCTAAAAACACCTTAATTTCTTACATCAACAATAGATAAGATGAACAGGCAAAATGTTTTCTTATTTTAACCTTTTCTCGTTAAAACTTGATCGGTTCTCGATGATTTGGGAAAACTTGATATTGAAGTTTGTCCTACGAAACATAACACTTGAGAGATGAATTAAATGTTGTCTTTGTTCTTAGAAATTATATGTGGCATTCAATTTTAAACCTTTTGGGGAATAAAGAAAAAGTTAATAGGAATTTCAAGTAAATGTAAAGATGAAAAAGTACGGTTTTTAATTTAAAGGGACTGTACGCGTAATTTAAAGTGACCCTCGATGCAAAGATTGCATTGCCCGATTGACCCTTGAAACCTTGATCTGACCAATAATGTGGAATATATTATGGTTTGTTCAGGTTCAAAAGTTCTTAATTTCTATACTTCCTAATTGTTATGCATTACGAATGCGCAAGCCACTTTTGTAGAGATATCACAATTGAACATAATCTTACAAATTAAAAAATATATTTGATCAGACAACGCTACGCTTTTAAGGATACCGTTGTGAATCGGGGATCCCCATTATTGCATGGAGGGTCACTTGAAATTACGCTTACGCTTACAGACCCATGCAAACATTCTCTAATATTAATATTAGGGGATGCTATCTTTCTACTTCAGAGACGAGTGTAAAAAAGACGTTTTAAGTTCATGGCTTTCTGAATCTATGCACTTATTTTTTTACCTGATTATTGTTAAAATGATTTTATTAAATATTTGTATTTTTAACTACTAAATAAATAAATGAAAGAATGAATAGTGAAAGGGTTACTGAATGAATGAATAATGAACGGGTTACTGAATGAATAAATAATGAAAGGGTTACTGAATGAATGAAAAAAAGGGTTACTGAATGAATTTATAATGAAAGGGTTACTGAATGAATGAATAATAAAAGGGTTACTGAATGAATGAATAAATGAATGAATGATAAAAGGGTTACTGAATAAATGAATAATAAAAGGGTTACTGAATGAATGAATATTGAAAGGGTTACTGAATAAATGAATAATAAAAGGGTTACTGAATGAATGAATATTGAAAGGGTTACTGAATGAATGAATAATGAAAGGGTTACTGAATGAATGAATAATGAAAGGGTAACTGAATGAATGAATTATGAAAGGGTTACTGAATGAATGAATAATGAAAGGGTTATTGACTGAATGAATAATGAAAGGGTTACTGAATGAATGAATAATAAAAGGGTTACTGAATGAATGAATCCAAGAATGAATGATAAAATACTAAATTCATGATGAAGACTGAATAATGAAAAACGGACCAAAACGATTAATTCAACATTATAACCAACCTGCACAAAGGATGAGACGTAATAACAACTTGAAACTTGTTTTTTTGATACTTTTGATCTTTTACTGTCAGGGGTCTTTTTTCGCATTTATTGGTTTCTCAAATTATTTTGCAAAAAATATTTTCTGCTCTATGAATCTATGAATGGAAGACAGACTGAATGATTTCTGTTAAATAGTCTCTGAGGTCTCATCCTTTGTAAGTTTCAAAATAAAACTTTTAATTACTTTGTTAAGTACGATGTGGACTGTCTTTGCCATGGCATGATCATGTTATAATCATGATCATAAAATTTGCTTAATTGCCAGATTTGTCATTAAAAAACTTTCGGCGAAGAGAAAAATTTCAACTTATACTAATAAAGTTGAACAATTTTACAAATCCTAAAGAGTAAGGTGGGTAACGCCCACCACTAACAACATTTAAACGAGAGTCAAGTTAAAATAATATTGTCCAAGAAATAAAATTTCATCTTTTATTTAAACTTTATTGAAAAGATTTTTCAAGAACAGAATATTTACTTTTATTTCTCCAATCTTTTTATATGCTTTCACCAAATTGTGTATAATGTGAAATGTTAAAAATTTTCTAACCAAAAAGTTAAAAACTATTTGTTCGCTTCAAAATGAAATAATGGATTCATCTCGCATTCTGCATCCTAAATACAAAATATTTTTGCAAATTATTCTCATTTAAATATTTCAAAACTTTTCCATCAAATAATTTAATTTTTCATTTTAAATAATTTTGGAAACAAAAACAATTAATGAAATAAACCGTTTTTTGAGGTTAATGAAAATTTTATAATTTTATAATAGGAACAAAAAAACTGTGATAAAGAAAGACGACAATTGATACTCAAGTAATGATTGTGCTGTGGACATTTAACTATTTCAAACTACTTGTAAATCTATTTGCTTTATAAAAACATAAAATATTAAACATATATAAGATTAAATGTCGTCTTCCTGTACCACAGTTTTATTTGTTTTATGTCCATTTTGAGTCTCTGAGCCCCCCCCCCCCCGGTTATTTGTTTATTTTGTTTATATATCTAACCTTTCTCTTATTTAGATTAATATTTGTCCTGATAAGACGACCATTTAGTCCCTGTTCAGGTCTAAAGTTTCCTGCCAGAGGCCCACGTTGATCCTCTTTTGTTCCCTGAACACGTGCATCGGCATTATAAACCTTAACACGTGCATAGAGAAGACGACTATATAAACCTCTTTGTAAAATTTAAAACATATTTCCAATTATCTGGGTTAGTCAAGCTTAAGGATAGAAACCAATTCCAACTAAATATTTGTTTGTTTTTTTGTGATTTTTTTGTTATTTATTGACGAGAAATTTTTCCCACTTCCAAACAAAGTATTAAGGTATCTCATAAAAATTCGTCAATGCATTAGGTTTGATCAAAAAAACTTAATATATCCTTACCAAACTTCTCAATTACCATACTTTTACACTGTTTTTTATTAATACCTTTGTATTTTCACCCTTTCCTGGTGGCAGAAAGGTGTAACTTCTCAATTATTTTAAATAATGTGGGCAAACAAAGACAATTCACTAACATACAATTAGGAGGTCAAATTAATTCAATGTATATTAATTGATAACTTCCATAAACATTAATTTGCTAACATCGATTTTGGTAAAAAAGAATGCTACTGTAATTAAAAGTTATAGAATTGTTTACCTGCATTAATAGTTTGAGATGCTCTCGTTGACGTTTAGTTAAATAGATTGGTTTGTTGGGAATTATCCAAACAACGGATTCCTAAAAATAAAAATAACAAATTAATAATAATAATAATAATAATAATAATAATAATAATAATGATAATAAAAATAATAATAATAATAATAACTATACCTGACAACCTGGTTTTGTAAGACTGCCCTCATATGTAACAAATTCTGTAGTTGCGGGAAGAAGCTTTGTCAATTGTAGATCAGAAAGAGGTTCCTCGTCACCTTTAAAGGGACTTTACGAGCGTAATTTCAGGCAATAATAAATGCAAAGATGGCACTTCCAGATTTGAAACGTTACCCTTTAAACCTTTTCAGCGAGCACAGAGAGCTAAATTTGCTAATCTGTCAAATAGTGTTTGAATGGCCGTAAAACCGGAGTGTACACTAGCGTACAGTGTGAACTGAAAACATCTGACGTTAAAGGTATACCTCGAAAACACCAAATATGCTATGTCTAATGTGGGGTTTAAAGTTCGACAGTAAATATTTAAATTCTGAAACTTCAAGAAAGTAAATAAATTAATATTTCTTAAATGTAAAACAACTTGCAAACACATGTCAACAGACAACAATTATAAGAATTTCTTTATTTTAATAACGATAAGTCCGACATCATCTTTAAGCAGTGAAAGGCTTAAGAGGTATCTTTGTGTATCTGACACACCTTGCAATAAGGTAACTTAGAATTACGCATACAGCAACTTTTAGTCATAGATTGTGTGAATTGTGTAGCATACTCATAATTAGTAGAAAGCAGAATAAATATGTCGTCTTTTTTAAACTTTTACTTGAAATGAAGCTAATGATTTTGTTATTTATAACTGTTGTATTGATCATTGTTGTGATCATTGTTGTGATCATTGTTGTGATCAATGTTGTGATCAATGTTATGATCAAAGTTGTGATCAATGCTGTGAGTAATGTTGTGATCAATGAATTGTGACCAATGTTGTGATCAATGTTGTGATCAATGTTGTGATCAATGTTGTGATCAAATGTTGTGATCAATGTTGTGATCAATGTTGTGATCAATGTTGTGATCAATGTTGTGATCAAGGTTGTGATCAATGTTTTGATCAATATTGTGATCAATGTTGTGATCAATTTTGTGATCAATGTTGTGATCAATGTTGTGATCAATGTTGTGATCAATGTTGTGATCAATGTTGTGATCAATGTTGTTATCAATGTTGTGATCAATGTTGTGATTAATATTGTGATTAATGTTGTGATCAATGTTGTGATCAATGTTGTGATCAATGTTGGAATCAATGTTGTGATCAATGTTGTGATCAATGTTGTGATCAATGTTGTGATCAATGTTCAAAAGTTAAACCACTTCTCTTTCACCTGATTACTGGAGGACAAGAGAAATGGTTCAATTACTTCTACCGAGTTAAACTCATCTAATCATTAATCTGGGTCCAAAGAAAAATATTATTTAGTTTTTCTGAAGATTAGAGATGCGTCCTTTAACTTTTGAAAAACCGGTTTCGAATTTCTTGTGTTGATGGTTTCATATCAATTGAACTAATGATTGATTGAACGAACGTAAGTTTTGGATTAATGTTCAGACTCGTTCAAAATGGCTATAGTCCTCAAATTTGATAAAATATTTTTTTTTTTAAATTCATATTAACATGACTAAATTTATATTTGTTTATATGCTCTAAAAGCCGGCTTGTGAGTTGTGAACAGTTAGTTCAATCGGATATTAGTCCAATCGATATAGCATCGTATCTGTAATTGTTATCAAACGTAACTTTTATACAAAAATGAGGATTAAGAAGAAAATCAAAAGTGTGCACATTGGATAATCAGATTAAGCGATCGGGATTAAGGATATCCTATTTTAAAGTTTTCAGCTCAGATATTATAGAAGGAAAATAATAAAGTTTTAATTAAGTTTTCTTATTATTTTAACTTCCGGAAAACTTTTATAAAATCCAAAGCTAGAAATTATCACCTGCATATTTAATTTTCCCTGCTCCGTCAATTAGTTTTTCCAATTCAAGGTTTGTTATTTCCCCCTCCTTCACATTAAGTAATTTTTTTGTTTTGTCGAGATTTTTCATAATAAAAAATCCGCAATCTTTAATATAAATCTAAGTGAATGTCTGTAGCCAGTACATGTAAAAAAGGCTAAACGAAAGAGCACATTTTTTCTCAAACAGGATTATTTCTTAGAAAACGAAACAATATGGAAAACCGTATTTATTTTGATGTAGGAACACTTTTTTTGCATTAATAAGCTGAAATAATTACCAGAAAGTACGAAGCGCCCTATTGTTAACTAGTGAAACCATAACTTTATGTCGAAAAAAATTGTAGATAAAATTCAGTAAGTCATTTCCCAACTTGAAATTTTCAAGAATACGAAAAAAATATAAATATAATATACCCCAGTTCTATAAATAATATAAATATAATATACCCCAGTTCTATAAATAATATAAATATAATATACCCCAGTTCTATAAATAACATAAATATAATATACCCCAGTTCTATAAAAAATATAAATATAATATACCCCAGTTCTATAAATAAGCTTAGAATGAAAAATGTACCTTGAGTAGAACTGCAATCCCAACAACTCCTTGAGGGGAGGATAGCGCATCCTTCTCCTTACTGTACAGTTCTCCTGCAGTACGATTAGATAATGGAAATATTTACTATAAACCCCACTAAAGAATTTTTGGGGTCAACCGTTCCACACGGTCACATCACTGCCAACTAGACAGATGAGAAGGTAACATTTATGCATGACTTTGCGACATCCTTGCTCCTCTGGCTTTGATTTTAAGCTCAAGTATGAAAAGCAAATTTATCTGTTCACATAGTAATTTTTTAAAACATGGTTGGTCTTCTAATAAATTCAATTCAATTAGATGAGTTTATTGTGACACAGAAAAATCTTGTAAAACTTGTAAAATTAAGAACTGTGCAGAAATCATTTCAAAACTGTTTTCAAAATTATTATCTGAGCGATTAAGATTTCTCATTTTTTTCAATTTCTGACATCTTCTTTTATTTTTGAAAAAAATGTCCGTAATTTCGAAATGCTCGAAATTAAGAAAAAAATGATAAAAATAAATAGACATATTTGCTTTTTAAATCTGTTTGGAAATCCATTTTGAATTAAGTAACATATAAACATATTCCATCTCCAGGAAAAGGAGGTAGCAAAGCGGCCTTTAAGTTTATTTTATAATAAATCGATATTAACTGTATTTTAATTTGTATTATTACCATTATATCCAATGATCTGCAGTTCTCCATCAAACTGTTTTCCTCCTGTTCAACAAAAGAAACAAAATAAATGAAAATCTCCCTGTACAATGATCAAGCCGTATGGCATTTGTGAATTCTTACTAACGTCTTAGCGGCGCGCCTAGGGGTGATGTCGGGAATAATTTTTTCTTAAATTGCTTTTTAACAACATTGTAACTTTAAGTTTTTCGCAAAACTTTTTGTTTTGAATTATTGCAAACATCCATAAAATTTGTTTATCCCATGAGTAAGAGTTAAAGCTAATTAATTATTGATGATATTGCTTTTATCGATTAGTTATGGCTGAGTAAATATCGAGTAGTTATGCCTGAATAAAAATCTGTTCAAAAGCAGGAAAGATGTATAGATTGTCGGCTTAATGGAGGGACGACAAATTTTTAAACAGTATTTTGGGTTTTTTAATAAAAACAATAATCAAAAGTAAGGAAAATTTTAAAGGANGGGGGGGGGGGGGGAATGGAATTGCCACTTGCCATTGACCCTCTTAAATTCCGAGTACTTTTATTTTCTAAAAAGCGGTTTTGTTGTAAACAAATGATAACAAAAAAATTGTTTAATAAAATTATACTAATTGTTGTGCCTATAGTATGCTCACTGCCAGGCCCTTCATCCCCCCAATGTAAATCTATTTGCCAGACCTGAAAAAAAGCAGAAAGCTTCACTGCGTTATGGTTTATCGATAGATGCCCCCACTGAGCTGTGATAATTTTTTGCGCTAAGCAAAGTATTAAAGTTTGTGTGAAAGATCAAAACCATAAATTCTCTATTCAATATCTCAATTTTATATTTGTATTTATTTATATATATAGAATATGAATTGTGTATCATTTGTGATTCTATGCCAGACAATTTTTTTAGTATAATTCTTCAATCAAAGTAAATTTCCAGTTAGATAGATAGATAAACAAATAGACCTTTATGGATGGACAGATAAATAGATAAATAGATAAAAGATAGATAAATAGGTCTATGGATAAATAGATAGATAGATAGATAGATAGATAGATAAATAGATAGATAGATAGATAGATAGATAGATATATAGATAGATAAATAGATAGATAGATATATAGATATATAGATAGATAGATAGATAGATAGATAGATAAATAGATAGATAGATAGATAGATAGCTGGATAATATCTAGTTTTGAAATATTAGATTTTGTGAGTAGAATATATAAGGTTGGAATGCTTCAAGGCATTCAGAATATTGATATGTTTATATATTTATATTTATATTTATATATTCTAAAATATAAGTTGCACAGGTATGGCTCTTCATATAGGCAGATATTCATTAAAAAATCTAATGACTATTTTAAAGTTCTTTCCCCTTGCCTTCTCGAGTTTTTAAAATTAAAGTTGAAATTGTAAAAACTTGAATATACTTTTTTTATGCAGATCGTGGAAAAATGGCGCCATTTTTCATCTGTGCAAAGGTTATGACGCCATTTTGTTTATGGTCTGAAGCAGAAAAGTATAACATTAATTTTTCGCGATTTTGTTCTTGAGCGCCATACACGATGTCATCTCATGTTTTTTAGTTTTTCACACCTGGTAATTGTATGAAAGAGAAGCTCCGCTGACATTTACAAGATGGCGGTTTCCTGGTTCAACCTAGATATTTACAATATGACGGTTCCCTGGTTTAACCTAGATATTTACAATATGGTGGTTTCCTGGTTCAACCTAGATATTTACAATATGGCGGTCTCCTGGTTCAACCTAGATATTTACAATATAGCGGTTTCCTGGTTCAACCTAGATATTTACAAGATTGCGGTTATCTGGTTCAACCTAGATATTTACAAGATGCCGGTTTCCTGGTTCATACTAGATATTTACAAAATGCCGGTCTCCTGGTTCAACCTAGATATTTACAAGAAAGCGGTTTCCTGGTTCAACCTAGATATTTAAAAGATGGCGGTTTCCTGGTTCAACCTAGATATTTACAAGATGGCGGTTTCCTGGTTCAACCTAGATATTTACTAGTCAGCGGTTTCCTGGTTCAACCTAGATATTTAGAAGATGGTTTCCTGGTTTAACCTAGATATTTACAAGATGGTGGTTTCCTGGTTCAACCTAGATATTTGCAAGATGGCGGTTTCCTGGTTCAACCTAGATATTTACAAGTCGGCGGTTTCCTGGTTCAACCTAGATATTTACAAGAAAGCGGTTTCCTGTTTCAACCTAGATATTTACAAGATGGCGGTCTCCTGGTTCAACCTAGATATTTACAAGAAAGCGGTTTCCTGCTTCAACCTAGATATTTACAAGATAGTTTCCTGGTTCAACCTAGAAATTTACAAGATGGCGGTTTCCTGGTTAAACCTAGATATTTACAAGATAGTTTCCTGGTTCAACCTAGATATTTACAAGTCGGAGGTTTCCTGGTTCAACCTAGATATTTGCAAGTCGGGGGTTTACTGGTTCAACCTAGATATTTGCAAGGTGGTTTCCTGGTTCAACTTAGATATTTAGAAGATGGTTTCCTAGTTCAACCTAGATATTGCAAGGTGGTTTCCTGGTTCAACCTTAAAATTTACAAGATGGCAGTTTCCTAGTTCAACCTAGATATCTGCAGTGTGGTTTCCTGGTTCAACTTAGATATTTACAAGTCAGCGGTTTCCTGGTTCAACCTAGATATTTAGAAGATGGTTTCCTGATTCAAACTAGATATTTACAAGATGGCGGTTTCNTTCAACCTAGATATTTGCAAGATGGTTTCTTGGTTCAACTTAGATATTTAGAAGATGGTTTCCTGGTTCAACCTAGATATTTAGAAGATGGCTTCTTGGTTCTATTTGTTTTTTTCGAACAATAAAAATTATATCCTCATAACAATTAAATAAAGCTTGAAAAGTTCTGAATAGAATTTTTTTTTGATTAATAAATTTGTTTTTCAGTTTAGAACAATGAATTTTTTATATGACATGAAAACTGGACAAAATTAAATATGAATTGATTTAAAAAAAAAATTTAATTTAATTCTGTCGTTCAACCATGGACCATTTGACCAGATCAAATCTGTTTTGTTATAGTGATAGCCAGAAAAATTTGGAATAGGAAGACGACTTTAAAATCTAGTAATAACTTTAATACGTCTAACAAGCATTAGAAACATCAATTGTCAAGTGTTAACAGACCCATTTCACTAAATTAGTGGATTTAATACGTATCTATAGTAAAACTATTTGCTTTTAAACAATATCTAATACAATTAAGTTTTACTACAATGTCGTCTGGCTATTCCATTATTTTCTGGTTATCACAATATAGTATATACATCCAGAGTTTGCTGAAAAAATTAGTTTCGTTCAAAAGTTGGTCTCGAACTTGTTTAATTAACTTTTTGGATCAATTAATTTACAATTTTTCTAAATGCTGCCAAGAATTTTGTTTAATATAAAATAATCCTGGCCGGAGAAATCACACTCAGGAAGTTTCAACTGATCATGATTCATGATCAACACGCGTATCATGATCATCATATGATTCATGATCAACACGCGTATCATGATCATCATATGATTCATGATCAACACATGATCCATCATCAGCACATGATTCATGATCAACACATGATCCACGATCAACACATGATTCATGATCAACATATTATTCATGCTCAACCATGATTCATGATCAACACATGATCCATGATCAACACATTATCCATGAACAGCACATGATTCATGATCATTATATGATTCATGATCAGTCATGATTCATGATCAGCACATGATCCATGATCAACTGTCAACCCATGATCCACGGTCAACATGATTCATGATCAACACATTATCCTTGAACACCACATGATTCATGAACAGCACATGATTCATGAACAGCAGATGATTCATGAACAGCACATGATTCATGATCGACAAATGATTCGTGATCAATACATGATTCATGATCAACGATCAACACATGATCCATGATCAGCACATGATTCATGATCAACACATGATTCATTATCAACACATGATTCATAATCAACACATGATTCGTGATCAATACATGATTCATGATCAACACATGATTCATGATCAACATATTATTCACGATCAACACATGATTCATGATCAATACATGATTCCTGATCAACACATGATTCATGATCAACACATTATTCATGATCAATACATGATTCGTGATCAATACATGATCCATGATCTACGATCAACACATGATCCATGATCAACACATGATTCATAATTAACACGTGATTCATGATCAACACATGATCCATGATCAACACATGATCCATGATCATCACATGATCCATGATCAACACATGATCCATACTCGACACATGATTCATGATCAACACAAAAAACTGCGCAAAAAAGTAAAAGTTAGCAAAAAAATTGCGCAAAAATATGGTCTTTTCGTGGAAACTCTAGCTGTTACTTTCGATTACTTTTTGACCATTTAAACATAAACTTTTCTCTTTGTTTTTGCTCTTTTATACTTTTATCGGATGCGTTTTAATTTTTAAATTATGGACAAACAAAGGATTGAACACAAGTTAAAGAAAATCTAATTCAATTTGTCAATTCTAATTTTACAAAAAAAAAATATATATTCACCAGAAATGAAACTGTGTGTCCGGTATTCACAACTTTCCCCCGAACCTACAATAATTGTTATAGCATTTTTATCATTTTCCCCGAACCTACAATAATTTAGATTTTTATCATTTTCCCCGAACCTACAATAATTTAGTATTTTTATCATTTCCCCGAACCTACAATAATTTAGCATTTTTATCATTTTCCCCGAACCTACAATAATTTTGCATTTTTATCATTTCCCCGAACCTACAATAATTGTAGCATTTTTATCACTTCCCCGAACCTACAATAGTTGTAGTATTTTTATCATTTCCTCGAACCTACAATAATTTAGCATGTTTATCATTTTCTCCGAACCTACAATAATTTAGCATTTTTATCATTTCCCCGAACCCACAATAATTGTAGCATTTTTATCATTTCCCCCGAACCTACAATAATTGTAGCATTTTATTATTTTCCCCGAACCTACAATAATTTAGCATTTTTATCATTTNGTTCGTGGTGAATCGGACATTGTCATCTTTGCATGGAGGGTCAATTAAAATTACGCTTACAGTCCCTTTAAACATTATTTTCTTGCATTAAATTTGTAACTTTGTGTAGAAATATTGTAGTTTTTGCATTTTTTTTTGTAATTCCAGATTTGACAAAAAAATGATTTTGTTCTTACTTTGCTTGGTGTGATATATAGGTCTGGGAGCTGAGGGTCATACAGTACAAGTTTAGGCTCAATATCCACAGGGCTCTGTCGTTGACCCTAAAATATTTCATGTTGAACCATGGTAGAATTATCCGGCGTCGCCCGTGCCCATCACTCTAGGTGTTGTTTTCTGTGCCTGTCCCTTAGTTTTTTTTCATTTATTAAATGGCCCTCTGTGCCTGTTAAAGGCAAATTTGAAGGCCTATGTTACCCAGAGCCCTAAAAATATTTGTGTAGATTTTAATTTAAGAGATTAAAAAAATGGAAAATATGAAGAAACTAAATAAAACTATATTTCATAAAAACATATTGATGTCTACATAACTGCCTAACCCCATTCTTAAAACCCGGGTTCTAAAACTGGTTTTTACAACGATACCTCGTATTAAGTTCATGCGTGTACGCAACATTACAAGGGTTGGCCCCGCACTGCTTAAGCTACAAACCTTACCAAAAAATTGAACATCACAAAACAACCAAAGGGGCAAAGTAACTGATATTTACCTGGTTGCAGAGTAGCTAATTTATACCTGGTTGCAGAGTAACTAATCTATTCCTGGTTGCAGAGTAACTAATCTATACCTGGTTTCAGAGTAACTAATCTATACCTGGTTGCAGAGTAACTAATCTATACCTGGTTGCAGAGTAACTAATCTACATGGTTGCAGAGTAACTAATCTATACCTGGTTGCAGAGTAACTAATCTATACCTGGTTGCAGAGTAACTGATTTATATCTGGTTGCACAGTAACTGATTTATATCTGGTTGCAGAGTAACAAATCTACCTGGTTGCAGAGTAACAAATCTACCTGGTTGCAGAGTAACTAATCTATACCTGGTTGCATAAAGCCCACTCTGGATTAATGAGCCCCCAGAAGCTGGGACCAGAAATACCATCATAAGTCCACCATTCTAACCAGTTTACACAGTAGACGCCTACAATGTCAGCTAAGTAATATTCCAAACTCAAAAGAAAGATTAAATGTTTATGAAAACTACTCGATAAGGGATTGTTGGTGTAATTTCAGGTCATTCTCTGTTATAAGAGTGACATAATGTCCGATTTACAATGGTACAATTGAAACCTTTGTCGATGATCGAATGTGAAATCCTTTTTTTTCAATCTGAAAATTGATTGTTTTCAATGGTTGTTTCGCTGTAAAAGGCCAACGTTGTGAATCGGACATGCCAGTGTTTTAAATGGAGGGTGACTAGAAATTAATTCTGTCCAAAATATTCAACTGATTGCAAAAAATAACAAACATTTTCTAATTTTACAGCCTTTTTTTTCAAGATCTGATTACCTCTGAACAGGCTAGTACTTTGCCAGGTATTTAACGACAATTTATCAATGGGGCGAAGAAACAGATTTGTGCAAAATGGTGGTAATTGTATTTTATCTAAATAATTTCAACGTATATGTATCAAAACTTTTTAATACAATTTCAAATCTCTCTAAGTTTAGAAAAAAATCACAATTTTTTAACACTTTTTTACCAGAGAACTGTAGAGGAAGGTATAGCAGCAAAATATTAAACAGTTTTGGATTCACTCCCTTCATTTTATTTCTATATTTTACTATTATTAAGTTTGTAGTTCAGTGTTAAACTTTACACATTAATGATTTTACGTCAAAGAAGACTTAAAGAAACTATATAAATTCGCTGGGCGCTAAAAAGAATTAATATAAAAATGTTTAATAGAACATTTCAATTTATTTTTTATTTTCTATTAGGGCAAAAAGGAGATAAGGGCATGAGAGGATGAGAGAATGAGGATGAGCATGAGAGGATGAGGATGAGAGGATGAGTATGAGAGGATGACGATGAGATGATGAGGATGAGAGGATGAGGATAAGAGGATGAGGATGAGAGGATGAGGATGAGAGGATGAGGATGAGAGATTGAGGATGAGAGGATGAGGATGAGAGGATGAGGATGAGAGGATGAGTATGATAGGTTGAGAGGATGAGGATGAGAGGAGGAGGATGAGAGGATGATGATGAGAGATTGAGGATGAGAGAATGAGGATGAGAGGATAAGGATGAGAGGATGAGGATGAGAGGATAAGGATGAGAAGATGAGTATGAGAGGATGAGGATGATATGAGGTTCAAAGCAGAAATGAGGACGTACGTATCTCTGATTGTTATTGTGCCGCCAATCTCCAGAGTCCAAGAATCCTCCTCGAACAGTCCTCTATTCGCCAGAACACCGGTACAGAGGATCTCAGCGGAAGCGGGTTGGCGCAAAGGAAAAGTAGTCTTAAATTTTTGAACTATGTTCAGAAAAAATTCTTATAGTTAGACCCATAAAACTCTGGAATAGGACGACGCAAAAATTAAGCAATCTGACATGCATTTTAGGGGTTGTTATAAAGCAAATAGTTTTGCCAGTTGCTTTATCAATTAATTCAACGAAATGTGGTGTTTCAATCGTCTTAAAAGTCTTAATTTGAGTCTAAAAGTCGTCTTCCTTTTTCACAATTCCTTAGGTCCTATTGTGAAACATAAAACATCTTAACGTCCTTCAATTTTGTATGGCAAAGTGTGAAAAATCTGCAGAATTGGCCGAAAGACTAAAATGTTAAAAAAAATGACTCTGTAAACATGATGCGAAGCGCCACTGCAGTCTCAGTGATATTAATGGGTAAAGTCCTGGTGTCCAATCCTTATTGATTAGGTTTATTGAGAAGAATAGTGGTATTATCCAGTCCATTGAAGATATATGTATACTTTCACAGGCTGGAGTTGGGGAAACTGGGTAGAAAAACTAGATTTACTGTAAAGGGTTGATCCATATCCATACACAATAGTACCCGTAGACACTTTCCCGTAGACACTTTGTATGAATTGATAAAGAGCGAAATGTTTAACTTTTATTATCATTAATTTTGATTTCTTTTTTCATTTTCTCGTGGATTTCTGCGCCCGAAACAATAAAGGAAAATATCCGAAATAATTAAACACCTTTAAGCCAGAACAACGACGATGTATGCCTCAGTTTTGATCAAATTAAGGTTTAAAAGGTACAAGATGAGAATAAGGTACGCTTCTCTTTAAATAAAGAATCAATTGAAATAACAACAACTATCCCTTCATGCAAAGATAGCAATGCCCGATTCACAACGATACCCCTAAAGCCTTCGACTGATTCAATGCTGTCTGACTTATTTTCGTCAATCTAAAAAGACGTGTTTGTAAGCTGTTTCAAGTTTTAAAAATATTAATATTCACTTTCTTGAATTGGCAGAATTTAAAATCGTTTAATGCTAAATATCAGCTGTGTTGAGGTTAAACTGTTTACAGAGTCCACCGCAATCTGGAAGGATTCAAGTGGTTTTCCAGATATTTAAACAAAGAGCTATCTTTATTCGATAAACTGTCTCTGCATGGAGGGTCACTTGAAATTACGCTTACAGTCCCTTTAATATTTAAACAAAGAGCTATCTTTATTCGATAAACTGTCTCTGCATGGAGGGTCACTTGAAATTACGCTTACAGTCCCTTTAAATCCCTTGTTTGTCCCACACCCTTAAACTAGTTTCTAGATATATTTCTCAATCTTGGAACTTCAACACACAGGGATACAGGCATAGAATAGATACATACAGTCACAGATAAAAATATTTTAAAAATACTTTTTAAAGCGTGTGTAAGCATAATTTCAAATGACTCACCAACAGAAGTGGATTGCGCATTTCTACTGCAGGAAAACAATTATCAGAATTAAATAGTTCTCAAGCTAGAAAAGACGTTCTTTCACAGTCTATTTAAAATATGAAAAGACGGACTTTAAGATTGTATATTTGTGTACAGTTCCTTTAAGATTGTATTTTTGTGTACAGTTCCTTTAAGATTATAAAAGAAAAGAATATGTATCGGAGATGACGGAGGACAGAGGAAGGAATCCTTTCATTAAAGAAGTTTTGGAATTCCTTCGATAATTAGATCTAATCCTTCACTAGATAGATAGATATATAGATAGACAGATAGATAGATAGATAGATAGATAGATTAATAATGATAACTGTTTTGCACAGACTACTCTCTTATATTTGCTATTTTGGTTTTTCCAGCAACCATACCTACGTACCTTCGGGTTTTCTGCAAGCACTGATGGATATAAATAATATAGAATAATATAGAATAAATTATATAAATTTTTATTTTATTATTTTATACTATTTAATTTTTATCGTTTATAAACTTTCTCTGCAGGTTCCTTTGTTGATAAACTAGGAAAATTAGACCCAACCTGTTTAGCCGTTTAGAGACAAACAGACAAACAGACAGACAAGCAAAGGAATTATTCTTTGCCCCTAATGAAAATTTTTCAACCATTTTATCTTTGCAACTTGATGGTGTAAACGTATGATATATAAAACTTTTTTTAATAATTAATTAAAAGTTTTTAAAATTACTAAAAAGAAATCTGTTTGATTATAAAAGTTTTCAGATCTAATAACCTCTCCGACCCTTTTACCCTGTGTGCAATATATTGGAATAAAGTTTTAGCGAAAAGGTTCGCTTTGCAAACAAATACCTGTGTTTTCAACTGCCAGGGTGTCCAAAAAATAAATATTTTAAAATTCTTGCCAAAATTTTGAAAACATTCAAATCTTGTAAAATCTAAAATTCTCCTTATATTTTATAATTGTAATCTAACTTTTTAGGTCAAAATAAAGCTTGTTTATTAGCTAGCTTTACAAACTACATTCTTCAATAAGTTATAAAGTGTTTTTTAATTTGTGTCCCAAAAATGTTTTCATAAAGAAATATTATAAAACTAACCCTCTTCTAGCCTTTCCTGTGTTGACTATTTAATTTTGTGGTTTCTAGTCAGAGAAGATGAATTTAAGCAGAACTATCATTGATTCTTCTGCTTTAATCTGCACAGGGACAGTACACACTTTATGTTAAGTGTCTTCTCTGCTAACCTCAACAGTCTACACACTCCATGTTTACTCTTTACGCCTATACGATTCTGTGCACAGTAAACATTCGGTTTTACTTTACACAAATGTGCTTCTGAACCTTCGGTTTCAAGTGAACACTCTATTAATATCTGTACATTTCTGTGTCAAGTGAACACTCTATTAATATCTGTACATTCTGTGTCAAGTGAACACTCTTTTTACATCTTCACACTCTTTGTTAAGTGAACACTGGTAACGACGTTCACACTCGTCTATTTTCTCTGCACACTGAAGGTCATGTGAATTCTCTGTTAACCTCAATAGTCTACACATTCTGTGCAAAGTGAACACTCTGTTTACCTCTTCACATGCTGTGTTTACGTCTACACATGCTGTGTTTATGAAATATTTGTTAAGCCCTACACACCGTGTCAAGTGAACACTCTGTTAGCCTCTATATACTCTATGTCAAGGGAATACTCTGTCTAATTTAAACTCTTTGCTTTACTAATTCTGATTCACATGCTTGGTGTTTACTGAAAATTCTTTTGCATCTGCACACTCTGTAAATACTCTATTTACGATTCACAGTCCACACTCTATGTTCATGGATCCCGTAATCCATCTAAGCCTGTGGAACTGGATCCAAGTTTGTTAATCAAAAGAAAATAGAAACACAAACTTGGAGAACAATTAGCTCTGGAGAGATAGGACTGTTTAGCTTGAAGTTTGGTCCGGAGAAACTATGACGGATTTACTCAGACTTTACTCAAACTTCCCAGTAGACCTTCAGGGCCCAGGTTTAATGAATAGAGAGACCTGGTTTAACTACTTAGACGTGTTTTAACATCTTCTTTGAACTTGTGAACAAGCGAATTGGTTGAACTATGCCTGGGCGGTTCAGCTACTTCTCGACGTTCATTTGATCAGAGCTGGAAACTCTTGAATTGTGGATATCCAGAAAAATGCTTGATATCCTATTTTTGCTAAGCTGCAGATTAATTTTATCTTTATTCGATATCCAACTAAGTGTCTAAAATTCAACCAATTCAACGCGTCGTTTGCACAGAAACTGAACCAGCCGATCAGAACGCTCACGGAGTCATAACACAATTAGTCAAAACCCCGAAGGAAAATGAAAAAAGAGAGGAGTAAGCAGAAAACCAAAATTTAGGATTATATCCAATACAAAAGTTCCCAGCTGTTGTCCCAGGATGTTTTCTACTTTTTCTATCTATATTTATAATATGATTCAGTATCAGAAAACATGATTCTTACTTATTAAATCCCTTCCGAGAGAAATGGTAATATTAATCATAGTATATATACATATCTACACATAGCTAACAGTATACATGGCCCAACCGTTCATATGGAACGAAAGGATACCAAAATGATCCAAATTTGATAGTGAATAATCGATCATTTCAATCAATTATATATACATAAATAAATAAAGTGACTAAGTTTGCGATTGAAAAATTGCTAAATGAAAGGATGATTTCGTGGTTGAGGGGTACTGGTTTAGTTGTTGAGTGAGTGGGTGAGTTAGTCCTTGAGTGAATGAGTGAGTGGTTAAGTAGATCTGAGTGGTTGATTGATTGGTTGAGTGAGTTTGGGGTTGAGGGGTTGAGTTGTTGAGGGGTTGAGTGGTTGAGTAGTAGAGTGGATGAGTGGTTGAGTGATTGAATTGTATAGTTGAGTGGTTGAGTGGTTGATTGGTTGAGTGGTAGAGTAAGAGTTGAATTGGTCGAGTGGTAGAGTGAGTGGTTGAGTAGATGAGTGGTTGAGTGGTTGAGTGGTTGAGTAGTTGAGTGAGTAAGTGAGTGATTGAATGAGTGGGTTTGTGAGGGCTTGAGTAAGTGATGGGTTGGGTAAGTAAAGAATTTAGTGAGTGAGTAGGTTAGTGGTTTAGTGAGTGAGTTGGTGAGAGTGTGACTAAGTAAGTAAGTAAGCTGGTGGTTGAGTGAGTGAGTGAGTGTTTGAGGATGAGTATTCAAGGTTCCCTGAAAGATAAATGGTAAATGCTGCACTGCTGTAAAGTTCTCCATTTATTTAATAAAAAGAGAGATGTTCAAATATTGTGGTTGAATATGTCGGAGCCAGTTGGTTTATATTATCCAGGGTTCAAATATACTTCTTATTCATCGGTAGCCATTAATATCAGTTGGTTTATATTATCCAGGGTTCAAATATACTTCTTATTCATCGGTAGCCGTTAATAACAGTTGGTTTATATTATCCAGGGTTCAAATATACTTCTTATTCATCGGTAGCCGTTAATATCAGTTGGTTTATATTATCCAGGGTTCAAATATACTTCTTATTCATCGGTAGCCGTTAATATCAGTTGGTTTATTCATCGGTAGCCGTTAATATCAGTTGGTTTATATTATCCAGGGTTAAATATACTTTTGATTCATCGGTAGCCGTTAATACTAGTTGTTTAATATTATCCAGGGTTAAAATATACTTTTAATGCATCGGTAGCCGTTAATATTAGTTGTTTAATATTATCCAGGGTTAAAATATACTTTTAATTCATCGGTAGCCGTTATTATCGAGTCTGAGAGGAACTTATGCTCATTGGAGTACTATTGGAGACCCCATTTATTGGACACCCCCATGGACGTCTCGTTGGAGACCCCCATATCTTCATTGGAGACTCCATGTTTTCGTTGGAGACCCCTTATTTTCGTTGAAGACCCCCATATTTTCATTGGAGACCCCAATATTTTCGTTGGAGACCCCCAATTTTTCTTTGGAGCCACTAAGATTCTCGTTGGAGACACCCATATTTTCATTGAAGACCCCCAGATTTTCATTGGAGACCCCATATATACCTTTTTAAACTTTATGGGAGAAATAATGAAGATATCTTGAAATGAATAAAGTTATGGCAATATACCTTTTAGTCCTTTCTACATGCATTCACAAGTCATAAAACAAAGAATAAAATGGTTCTGCTAAAAATCTGAATTTATTTCTTGATATTTCTGGTCGAAAGTCCCTTGAGTCCAGGAGTTAAGGTTAATTCAAAAAAAAATGATAAACCTTATAAAGCAATAAGTTTATTTTTCAATGTTATATGTTATTGTACATTAATCTCACTAGAAAGTGATAATTCATTTAATGTACTGACTTGTACTGCACTCTGCTCTAAGCAAGCTGTCTGAAAGTCGGTGCGGTACATCTTGAATGAACCGTAGTTTTCAGAGTTTGGCTCTTATTGAAGGAAACGGTCGCCGAAGAAAGAATGACGGAGAACCAATTTGAATTGATTTTCTAAAAGATTGAAAATATTGACAATATCAGATTAAATATTGTCATCTTAATATCTATTTATTCATTCAAAAAATTTTTCGCTTTGCACTAGTGAGTGAATTAATATTTACAAAAATGTGATGCGCTGAATGAATTTAAAAGTAAAAAGAAAAAAAATCATTTTTTAAAACTTTACTTGCAGCAAAGTGATAAAAGGATCTGACCAATTTCATCAAAAAAAGTACCAGATGAATTTTATGTATGCCTATGGATACAATCAACAAACATATAAACAAGATAATTCCTAGTTAGATATATTTCCCGCTCTGATTAATGTTTAGAAGAGAAGATGTAAACATGTATAAATCAGATTACTCATTCTCAATCAGTCAATCAAACCCTTGCTAAGGGAAGGGGAAACAAGTGGAAGTGCCCCCCTTTTTACTGCTTCAGACAGGAGGGGGGGGTGGGGGTGGGGGCTTGGAAATCTAATTATCTCTTCTTTAATCTGATGAACACAAAATAACTATTTTAGTTTCCAATTGAATCCTACACATTTAACAAATTCTTATGGGGAAAATTTGTTTGAGTTTCTAATGTCCCCCTCCTCCTAGGTTCTCCTGTGGCATGTCATCGATAACATTTTGGCAAAATCCCCCCAGAGACAGAAATCAGGGAAAAGTGTATTTGGTTAAAATGCGGGAGAATTTATTTGTTATGCACGAGACAGGAGTACAATAGAAGGAGATAAAGTCAACTAATGTCAAGACCTCATAATACCAACAAACCAGATAGATACGAAGATATTGTTAAATGAATTGAATACTGTAAAATTTCTCTTCTTTTCCATTTCAAATTAAAGGGACTGTAATCGTAATTTTAAGTGACCCTCAATGAAAAAATGGCAATGTCCGATTCAAAAGTACTCTTGGAATCTTTAACTGATCAATAAAGTTTAGGTACCAAAGAACGTAGCGTCCATACAAATTCAGAAAGTTGCAATATTCAACTCGGATTGTTAAAAAATCAATTTAAATCCAAACAAATCATTTAGATATTACAACCTATAATTATCGATTTTTTTTCGACGCATTCGTATTTAGTTGATATTTCATAATATTTTTTACTTGTTTTATATTATCATATACAAGATACTTTAAGGGCCGATTATTTGGCCGCTAGGTGTCTCTGCTCTCGATGCTTCTGTGGTTCACATGGAAGAGACTCCAACGACACCTACCGACAAAAAAATCGTCGTTTAAAGTGCATCTTATATGAAACAAGTAAAAACTTTAATAAAATTGAAATCTGAACTAAATTTTTAATATCTCAGGTAATACCGACAGCACACAAATTGCAGACCACATGTTAGAAATGCCAGGACTAGGAGAATCTTGTAACTGTGGTCATTGTTTCAAGAATCATACTTGTCAAAGTAGGTTGACGACTGAATATCACAAATAAATTCAAATTTTCCAAAGCCGACTTTCTTAAGTCGTCTGGCTACTGTTGTGTTTCCTGGGACACCCTGTACCGCTAAGAAACATGTAGTAGCTTTCTTATAAACATTTCATGCAATTATGCAAATTATGTAATGTTATAGAGTGAAGAGTGGGGTTGGGATGAGAGCCTGCCAATCAGCGGTAATGAACCCATCCCTCCCACACATTTTGTTCCCACAAAAAGATTATAGTAACACTCAAATATAACTATATCATTAAAACAATATAGATTTATCAAATACTAGCTTGGGAACCCAGCTTTGCCTTGCAACAACGTTTTCTTATTATAGTCTACCTGTTCAACTGAGAACTTTAAAACATAGCTAACAACATTTTATAGAGTTCCCCAATCAAAATTTGAGGCAAATTGGTTAAGAGGTTCCTAAGTTATGATCGGACATACAAACAAACAAACAGAGATTACTAATTATATATATAATATAGATAACTGTGTTGTTTATGCAAGAGTTTTATTATACATAATATACAGGGTGTCCCATGAAACATGACAGTTTGTGAATAGTTTTGATCGTCTTATTTTATATACTGTTTATATGTTAAAGACTTTTTGCAGCATATTTCGTTTAAAAAATCTTTTACTCAAATATATTTTATTTTTATATCAATTTTACCATAATATGACTGTCATATAATGTTTTTTTATCATTCATTTCGGTATCAAACATCTTAACAAATTATGGAAGAAGACATTTTTAATTATTTACCAACTGTGTTTCGTGGGACACACTGTATATAAAACAAAAATGTCAACATCAAATCAAAAAATATCAATGATTCAAAGCATAAAATACAAAATACATGTAATACAAATTACATACTAAATATACAAAAAATATCAATTTTATAATACAAGATATATATCTATAAGACTATAATTATGAAGTATAACTATAATTATATAATTTTGTAATACGAACAAGGGATGTAATCCGTCGTCTTTGCAATAAGGACAGAGATCAGGGACCAAAGGGAATCGGTGTTATAGATATAGATCATGTAGTGACATACAGTACATAGGATAAATGAGAGTTGCGGCATCTGTGTATATTCAGTGTACAAAGAACTGGGGTATATACACAGAGACAGTTTTCTATACCATCACATAAAAGATTTGTTGTATAAAACTGCAAATTGAGAAGTTATATGATTATAAGTAAACTTGAAAAATTATCCGATGGGCACAACAATACTTATCCGAAACATAAGAACTTATACCAAGGTAAAATATGAATTTAATTTAAATAATTTACAAAACATGTAATAAATACAGCAATCCGAGGGTTTCCAAATATGGCCATATTTTTTTGCGCAAAATTTGCGTAATTTGCTCAAAACCGGAAGTATTTGACAAAACGTAAGTTTTTACGCAAAACATGTTATTACAAATTGACCAAAATTGATTGCGCAAAGTGCTATTTTTTTGCACAAAAATGTAGTGCAATGAAAGCCAAAATTTGCGCTTTATTTTGCAAAAGTTGCGCAAAAGTTTTGCGAATGGAAACCCTAATCAATCCCCATATTTGTAACCAGAAGATAATGAGATATATTACCTTGTACAATGGACATTGTCTGTAAAGCCAATTGCGTTTATTATTAACTAGGCAAACCTTGTAATGCGATTTACCTATCCTAGCTATGTCAGTAAATACCTCAAAACCTGTATTGTGATTGACTTATAACTGCGTCAGTGACTGGCTTAACTTCACTATGAATAAGTTTGTAACATGATTAGCTTAATTGTGTTGTATATAGATTGGCGTAAAACATGTAATTACGTTAATAAAAGTTAACTTGTAACATAGAAAACCCAAATATAGTTTGTTGATATAGAGAATCCATACTGTTTACTGTGAGAGAGTAATTGTTCCTTGTTTTAACAAACAAGTTGAGGATCGTTCCTATTGGTATGGCATTGATAGTTACGACCTAGTATCCGGTTTACATCGATAGCTTACAAGATCGTGCCCATTGGTTTGGCATTGATCGATTAAAAGCTTGTGTCCCTGTTGACATAAATAGTTGGTCCTTGTCGAATCATATGAACTGAGTTCGTACCCATTGGTTTGGCATTGATCAATTGAGAGCTTTTGTCCGAGTTGACAGTGATAGCTGGTCCTCATTGAAACATACAAGCTGCAGAGATTGTGCCCATAGGTTTGGCATTGATCAATTAAGAGCTTGTGTCCGTTTTGACATTGATAACTGAGCTGGTGTCTTTGTTGACATTAATAGCTGGTCATTGTTGAAACATATGAGCTAAGATCATGCCCATTGGTTTGGCATTGATCGATTAAGAGCTTGTGTCCCTGTTGACATTGAAAGCTGGTCCTCGTTGAAACATACAAGCTGAGATTGTGCCCATTGGTTTGACAATGATCGACTAAGAGCTTGTGTCCGTTTTGATATTGATAACTGAGCTTGTGTCTGTGTTGACATTGATAGCTGACGAGTTGTACCTGGATAGATACAGGTTTGAGAAACCCTTATGGAGTAGGGTATTTACTATAACCATATCTAAACTACAAATCCAGATGTCATTAATAAAAACAGAAAAAATACAAATCAAATCAACACTAAAAACATATCAAATACGAAACATGCCAATTTATCAAAAAAACATATCAATAATACAAAACGTATTAACAAATAACAATACATAAAATATCAAAAATCGACAACATATCTTTAATAAACATATAAAATACAAAACATATCAAACACACAATATAGAACCACCCATTGAAATTTCATATAAAATAAAAAAAACATAACAACCACAAAAAGTATCAAATACAATTTTACAGAGTAGGACAATAATACTTTAAACATATCAATATGTCAATAATAAAATCTAAATTTGATACCAAAGATATCAGCATGTAATATACAAAACATGCTTTAAATACAAAGCATATCAAAATATAATACGAGACATACCAAATAGGCAGTAAAAATATCTATTTAACAAATTTTTTTTTCCAGATTTCATTATATTTTTTCGTGGATTTTCAAATTTTCCGAAAGTCAGTTATTTCTGGACTCTGAAGACAAATTTTTTAAATTATGAGCATCTATAAACAGTTAAATACAGGGTGTCCCACGAAACATGACAGTATGCAAGACGACTTGAATGTCGTCTTGATTTTTGATATAATTTGCTGCGTTTATTTGTCAACCTAATTTTAGAAGTAAATTTCTAGAGATAATAATCACAAAATTCCCCTAGTCCTGCCATTTCCAAAATGTGGTCTGCCTTTTTTGTGCTTTCAATATTTCCCGAGTTATGAAGAATTTCGTTCAGATTTCGACAATTTTGCTTTTATTTAACAAAATTGAAATCTGAAACAAACTCTTTTTATCTCCGGTAATATTGAAAGCACAAAAAACGCAGACCACTTTTTGGAAATGCCAGGGCTAGGAGAATTATGTGATAATTGTTTCAAGAATCATACATGTTAAAGTAGACAGAAGACTAAATGTCACAAATAAATTCAAATATCAAAGACGACTTTCAAGTCGTCTTGCTATTGTCATGTTTCGTGGGACACCCTGTAGTTAAATATGAAAGGCACCAGCGATATCAATATTCTAGTATGTCATCAAGTCACACACCAATAAAAGAACAAACTGGTTAAACATTTATATTAAAAGATAAATAAATAAAAGAAATAAAGAACTAAAGCGATGTTATATAGACCCAGCTAACACAAAGCGGAGTTAAATCAGGGTAAAAGTCGATTTTTTTAAACCCAGAACCCGGATAAAAACCGTGTACTGAAAACGTCTTTAAGACGGTTTTACAGAGTGTTTTCAGCAGATATAGATAAGGTTTTAGACGGTTTAAAATCTTCTTTTTAAGGTTTATAGTAGAGATAAATTCGTTTTTTAACCGTAGTTTTTACCCGAACATTTTAAAACGGATTTAATCCGTGCGTCATTTATACACCAATACCAGTTTATCGATACAGGGTGTCCCAATAAACATGTGAATTCAGTGACGAATTCGATATCGATCGTCTTTTCAAATAATTCTTTGATTAGTATAGTGATACCTACTGAGAAAGCTGTAATCTGTATGAGTTTCGTCTGCTATGTTTACATTTTGTTTGTTTTTGTTTTGACTGCAATACGGTTGTACTTAGTAAAACTTCTTCTTCAAAAACTTTTATTAAGAAAAAACAACGTAATTATTTTTATAAAATGAATTATCAAAAAAATCACAGGGTTATTTAGTAAAAGAAGAAAATTGCAGTATACCAACAGAGTAAACTTGTGCGTCTTCACTCTTCATCTTTTACCTTTTTCATAAAAAAAACTCTAACAGACATAATAATATTATGGCTTTTGAAATTAGGTATTACAATGCTAATTCATTACAAAGACTATTTGACTTAGCCATTTTTTTCGTTTCTTGGATACAAACAGACAGACAAGCAAAGTATATAGATGTGTCGTGTACAGTGTACACAGTATATTCAATATGATGGATGAGATAAATACAATAAATGTAATTTGTGAGTACAGAGTGTCCTACGAAACATGACAGTTGGTGAATAGTTTTTTAATGTCTTGTCTCCTTCCATGTAATGTATGAAGTGCTCAAGAGTTTAGCAGTTTATTTCGTTAAACTGAATTATTAATTTTACTTTTACATCAATTTTAATACAATATTTTTAATTATTCTCTTTGGTTTCAAACAACTCAACAAATTATGGAAGAAGACATTTTCAAATTTTTACCAACTTTAATTTTTAGTGGGACACCCTGTATAATCCATGGCTATTATGCCTATTTCATTGACTTAATTCAGAATTGTAAAATCCGACATTTAATATAAAAGTTTATAATATATTGGATAAATATGACTCCTATATCGGAGATTTTATCCACAAGAAAACTTATTTCGTTGAATTCCTTCATTTTTCTTCAGTTTTCCTTATTCTCTTTAAATCTACGAATGTTCTCCGTATTCTCCTTTATATCTGTCAGATCAATAATGAAGAAAGGATTCTTATTTTCAACCAGTTTAAAAATGTCGTCTTTGACATTGATCAAATTGGACGTAATTAACAATTCGGGGCCTGGCTTTGTTATTTGGGAAATCTTTTCAAAAATTAAAAAATATCAAAAAGTAATAATAGCAAAATTTTTTCTCAAATTTTATTACAAAATAACCGAAAAGTTTCGAAGAGGAAGTTTACCGCGTCGAAATTTGAATTGGCGTGAACCTTGATTCTTGAATTGCCAAGGCTGTTCTGCTGTCTACTGCACAGTACACTCAATAAAATTTATTTTCGATCAAAACAAGAAATTATTAAGAATTACATCCTTACGCAATGTTTTAGACTTCAAAGTTATACAATACAATCGAAACCATCGACAGTAACAATTTTTGTTTTCATATTAAGATCATAAATTCATGTTTTATAAAATAGTTTTTTTTTCAGATTTTTTAACCTCCATGGTTGGTGGTTTAGGTGTAGTGGGGATAGTGGGTGGTACCCTAGCTGGTTCAGCCCTTACGCTCTTTCTTCTTCGTCAATATGTTTCCAGTAAATGGGGATATTTTAAATCTGACAGAAATTTGAAAGGGCAGGTAATAAGTCATTTTGTTGAGTAATTTTGTTTATTTGGTTTTGAAAACTTATTAGATAGGGTCTGGATAATCTCCTAGAGAACGATTGTTGGGTAATTTCCTAGAGAACGATTTTTGGTTGATCACTTTTTTTCAGCAAAATTATTATTATTATAGGGGGCCGAAGAAAATGACCATTTTTTAGGGTACCCTTACTCTGGATTAAATCTTTTGGTTTGGTGAAGCTCTTTTTTGTTTTTATTTTATTATTCGAAATGTCATCCATTAAACTAGTACTTTTTTAATCTGTCATGTTTTGAATCAAATGTTGGGGTTGTCTAGCTTCACCCCCCCCCCCCCTGTATCTATTACAAATGAAGCATTTGGCACACTTTAAGAAAACTGTTCAGTGCGGCTGCAACCTTCTTGCATGTCCTAGCCGCGGCGCTCGGTCCAGAAATTGTTCTATTTTAGCTTAACCCTAAGAAAATTAGAATCAAATATTCAAAATTTTACGTTCAAAATACTTGAAATTGAGATATGGTTTAAGAAGATACACTTAATTGGGTTGAATTCTTAATCTCGATCAGATAAAACTAGCTAAATGAGTTATCATACAATAAAGGTGACTAAATTATCGTTACATTTTAATTTTAATTGTGTTTAGTTACGTTATAATACAATACTCCCATATCATTTTCTCTAAATCTTGCATAGAAGTGTTATAAAATTTTATAAATTTAGCCCTGATACAAACAAAATTATACCTAGATGAATAGGAAAAGATGAAATTAAACATAATACATAAATAAAAACAAGAACATATTAATAAAATAAATGGACACTGGGGTTAAAATAACAAAAGTGAATAAAAAGAAAGAATACAAGCAGAATACAGAGTGAATATAAAATAAATTTCAAAGTTCAATAAATTAATAGTAATGCAATGACAGAAACAGTTTAAAACCACAGAACCCATTTGAACAAGTAAATAAATAAGTCGCAAGTAAAACTAATTGCTCTAAGAGAGAAAAGTTTAAAACGGATCAGAGAACGATCGTTATATTATTTATTACAGTATTATATATTAACAATTTTAAATTATATGTATATTACAATATTATTTTTAACAATTTTATATTATATATTAGAATATTATATATTTACAATTTTGATATAGATTTTGTAAAACATTTTAAAAGCCTAAAAACCTAGATTAACAAAAAATTTAGCTATGTCCCATCACTAGAATAATATATGTTTATTAATCTCTAGGTTGTAATCATAACTGGAGGAAATGCAGGACTTGGAGCTGAAGTAGTTAAAGATATTGCCGCTAGAGGCGCGACAGTTGTACTTGCTTGTAGGTAGGCTTACTTCACGACCTCGCACAATGTGCATGTATTTTTAGTTGCATGCAGTGCATAGGATTAATTGTTTTGATGTGGATCCGGCATCCTGGATCCCTTAAGAAAAAATGCATCCGGATCCGGGTCAGAAACATTTTTTAAGATTTACTGATTTTTTTACAACAAAATACTTCACTTTTTCTTCTTTTCTTCGTATATTTTTATGGTAAATTTTGATGTATAAACTCAGAGATGCACAAATTTTTTATAATTAACAGTACAGATTTTGGGTTTGAGAGCAAATATGTTGACAGATATGATTAATGTTTTGCGCTTTGGATCCGGATCCGTGGATCCGCATATTTTTGGTTGCAATGGACTTAATATGTTCGTGAAATCTGTAGTAGGGTGATAAAGTTACTTAATTACCCTACAACGGGTAAAGTTAGGTAGGAATTTTAATAGCAGTGTGAAAAAGTTACTTTTTCGCGCTGTTGTAGGGCGATTATGTCACTTATTCACCCTACAATTGGAAATATTAGGTATGATAAATTCCCTCAAAATTGAATAAAATGATTCTAACAAAGTTTGGATTTTAAAGGGAAATTTATGAAGATTTGGGAACAATCTGCAGTTTTTGGTTTTTATTTTTCCCCTTGGATCCGGATCCGTGGATCCGCATAGTTTTTCCGGATCCGGATCCTAAGCACTGATTTACATAGTGGCGAGACAGTGGCAATAGATCAAATATAGAAGAGACTTAAGGGTTTCATCATATTGCGTTTTGATTTAAAAAGCAAGCTTTAGGCAATATCTTTTTCGTCTCTTAAATTATCCAAAGGCTTTTGGAATTCTTCCTTTCATATTTTCTTGTATTCTTCAAGTTTTTTTTTATATTTAAAACTAACAAGCCAAAACATATCGGTTACACAATCGATAGGGGAGGGTTTATAAATCTTGAATTATTTATTGTGATTTTTTCCCTAATCCTTATCCCTTTTTAAATTTAATTTCCACCTAAAAGTTTTCAATTTTTATTAAAAACGTAATATTTTTAAAATAAAATTCTTCACGCTGAAAAATATAAGGATTTTCCTCGGTATTTAAAAATTTCAAATTTTAAGTAAAGAAAAGTTTTGTAGGAATTGGGAGACAACGCGAATATTCCTGGCGGAAGTGCGTAAATTAACCGGAAACAATGATATTCAGTTCATCAAGCTAGATCTCGCCTCTCTACAGTCTGTTACAGAGTTCGTACAAGAGTTTAATGAGAAGTATCAGAGGTAAGAGTCAAGTTTTGTTAAACTGGGAGAGGTGAACATATTTTTTTTATATTTGGGGATTTTTAATTTTGCAGAATAAATTCTAAATTTTAGACGGGGTCGGGGGTACCTGCGGTTATAAAGGGAGAAAAACCTTTAATATATTTCTCTCTAGTTCTTTGTAAACATATTTATCCTTGATCTTGGATTTGAACTTATTTTATAATAATCTTATGGAGTTTACCCTACTAACCGGAAAACCTATAAATACGTATGACATGCGTATATATACGCATTTTTAGGTTCGGAATACGTATTTTCGTAACCATTTCCTTGGTAAAAATACGTATTTTATATTAGTAAAAATACGTAGATGACAAACGTAAAAACGCGTATGTAAAAAACCTAAAAAATCCAATGAATCAGGAATTTTTAGGTTTTTACTAATTTTTATTTGAATAAATCCTAACATATTTCTTAATTTTGGAATTTATAGGTTTTACCTATACGTAAAAATACGGTTTTTAAGGCATATTCAAGTTCTAAAACCAAAATGTTAAGATGATGACTATAACTTTGCATGCACACTGTTCCTTCATATCTAAATAATTAATCCCACAAATTTCTCATTCAAAGATATTGATCATTTTCAATCCAATCCAATATTCTTCTACACAAATTCACACCATCATCATTCCTTCCTCTTTATCCATCTAAATCAAGATTCATTTATGCTGTCTGTATCTCAAGAAAAAAATACAATTTTCTAATTAAAAAAATAACTTTAAAAAAACGTAAAAGTTTGTAAAATAAAAATCTAAAAACTAAGACAAATCACTTTGAATGAAATTTATGAAAATATATGTATTTTTAGGTTTGCATCAAACTTTAAACTCTGAAAAAAATACAATTTTTTAAGTAAATAAGAAAAAATGCGTAAAAAATGTAAAATATAACTTCGAAATATTATTTGGTATGGAAACTAAAAAAAATGTACTTAAATTTGTGTCAAACTTATAAACTCTATAAAAACAAACTTTTTTTCAGAAAAGAAAAACCCGAAAAATACGTAAAATTATGTAAAAAACCGTAAAATAAAACCATAAACTTTGAAAAATTGCTTGGTATGAAATTTACGAATATATACGTATTTTTATGTTTGGATCAAACTTATAAACTCCGAAACAATACAATTTTTAACTATAGAAAAGAAACGAACCTAAAACTTAAAATAGGGCACATGAAAGATTCTCCGCGTGTTATGAAAATTTTTAAATCGATTTCAAAGGATTGACATAATTTTAAATGACTCTACTTTTCTTATTTTGCTTTTTATCTGAGCATTGAGAGTTTAGAATCTTATTTTTTCCTTTTCTTTAGGAATCCACGTGGCATTTAATAAAAGCTCAACTTTAACCATTCTTTTTAAATGAAAATATAAGGGTCTCTCTCAGGTTTAAATTCCAGGGTTAGTTTTTGTTTGTTGATAAATATAGAAAATTGGTTGTAAAGTATTATCTTTATCGGCCAATAGCAACCTTAGTTAGCAAATTTGGGTTCAAAACCTAACCCATATTTTCTATAGTAGGGCTCCTGCTCTAAAGTAATTGTCTCATAAAATTACGTCGACAAGCGTTGTTTGTTTTATTTTATAGGTTTTCTATTTCTGTTGACAACTTGACCTTGACTTTAAGTTCAGTCGCAGGGCCGTAAGCTTGGTTCCAAAATCGACTCATCTTAAAGAAAAACTTTTAAAATTTTTTTTAGGAGTAAATCATCTCGGCCATTTCCATCTTACAAACCTTCTATTACCTCTCCTCCAGGTATTACACAACAACGATAATTCTATAAAAATAGATTTTGTTTTCATCTTCTCCAGGGGTGGATATAATTCCATTTTTTTATTCTTCCCCCCTTTAATTTTTTTTATTTCCTTCCCCAAATTCGATAACTTAAAGGACATAAATCTTTAATATTATTTTAATATGCAGTGAATAAAAACCCCCAAAAGGAAGCATTTTGAAAAGCATATTTGGCGCCGTATGGAATTTTTTTACAACCAATGAGTTATCTTCTATCATATTTGTTGAATTTTAACACGTTTTTTATATTGCAATATAACTATTGGGGAAAATTATTTGTGAAAACTCTCTGATATATATAAAGTGAGAAATGTAGAGGTAAGGAGCTCCAGCCCTTCCCTTTCCTATATTGCCATTTCCTTCACTTCTTTATCTGCCAACCTTCCATCGATTCTCTACCTTCCCCTTCCCTAACTACCCTTACCCACACCGTCCTCTTACCTTCACCTTCCATTTCCCTTTCCCGTCCCTTTCCCTTCCCTTTCCCTTCCCTTTCCCTTCCCTTTCCCTTCCATTTCCCTTCCGTAGTTACCTATATTCCTCTTTTCCCTCTCAACCTTCCTCATTCCCTCTCAATCTTCCCCTTTCAATCTTTTCTTTCGCTGTTACCCTTCCCTGTTACCCTTCGTTTACTTTTTCCTTCCCCTTTTCGTTTCTTTTTGCCCTCCCTTTCCCCCCTTTTTCTTCCCTCTTTTCTTTCCCCTTTTCTTTGTCCTTTTCTTTCCCCTTTTCTTTGTATTTTTATTTCCCCTTTTCTTTGCCCTTTTCCTTCTCCTTTCCCTTCCCTTTTTCCTTCCCTTCCCCTCCTCTTGGGTCTTTGATCCACCCCAACCACCACTCGGATGGTGTGGGATGAATTTTATACAGTATACACCCCTGTCTTCTACAAATTAATCTTTTTGTTTATGATTAGAAAACTGCTAACTCCCGAGTAGTTATAGTTTCTTCTTCATTGATGAGACAAGGGAAGTAAGTACACTTTTATTTTTTTTCAAGTTTTTTATTTTAATATAATATTTCTAACTTTTGGAAGATGATTTGCTAAGCTTGGTGGGGCACAAATAAAGAATGGGACAACGTCTTTTTTCCTTCTTCCAACCTTTGTACCCCTTAAAGCATTTTCTTTTTATTATTTTTTCTCCGATTGTTCAAATTGATAAAAATATGTTTACCTCGGTATACTTTTAATCTCTTCATTTCATTTATCCCTTCAGGATACAATTACAATACGGATATCGCATAATGATTAAATGAATCTAAAGATTAACAAAATATCGAGATCAATCATTGATCTCGATTTCCACAGTACAAGAGTTTCCAGCCCAGATGGATTTGTTTGCTCTAGATACGAACCTGAGAAGTATGACCATTTTATCGCCGGCCGGTCACTTGACCCCGGAGTTAAACCTGGGTTTGCTCCAACAGGATACTGTGATTCTAAACTGATGAACGCTCTCTTTACCAAACAACTAGCAGGTCAGAGCAAAACATTTTTTAATAAAAGGATTGGTCAAACTAATTTCAGGGGACCAAGCATTGTTTAGTTAGAGACGACACAAATTAGCTGTTTTTATTCGTAACAGCGAGGCATCCAATATTGGGCAAAAAATGTATTTTTCAATCTTCAAAGGCTAACTTACTCATTTAAAGGTCGGTCAATTGAAAATACGCTGATAATAACTTTTTAAACTTATCCCACAAAATATAGAATTGCTGGGGAAAAAGATAGGACAAAGATGATGAATAGGGGGGGGGGGGAGATTCCTGAATAAATTATTTTAATTGGTTGAACAGTGCTAGTAAATTTAAGATCTAGAGTGGAGAACTACAGGGTGCCTCACATTTTATTGGATCGTTTATGAGAACTACAGGGGGCCTCACACCATATTGGATCGTTTATGAGAACTACATGGGGCCTCACACCATATTGGATCGTTTATGAGAATTACAGGGGTCCTCACATCATATTGGATCGTTTATATGAGAATTACAAGGGGCCTCGCATCATATTGGATCGTTTATGAGAATTACAAGGGGCCTCGCATCAAATTGGATAGTTCATGAGAACTACAGGGTGCCTGACATCATATTGGATCGTTTATGAGAACTACAGGGGGCCTCACATCATATTGGATCGTTTATGAGAACCACAGGGTGCCTCACATCATATTGGATCGTTTATGGCACTAAATTACAATTTTCGGAACTAATAAAAAAGAGGAATGAAATATTTTGAAAAATTGTGCAAGGTTAATTTAAAAATTTGCTTGCAAAAAATACTAGGTTTTTCTAGTATTACGTGCATATTTGGGCAATAAAGCTTGGAGATTATCCAATATGATGTAGGACGCGTTGTAGTAAACTAGATTTGATTAGACATTTGATTGTAATTTGAATTGACCTGGAAAAATATATAAACCCTCCTCGCCTCTCTTGTAGTCTGTCCTGCAAAGTTAATATTGTTATTATATTGTAGAAAAAACCGGTTCTAGTGTGACCAGTGTGTGCGTTTGCCCCGGATGGTGTTACACCCAGCTTGCCAGAAGTATTAGAATACCATTTTATAAAAAGGAACGTAGTCTGTTGAATATGTTTCACTTAAAATAGGAGTTTATCAATTTTTAAGAAACTATTTTCATTATCTGGGGGAAAAATGAAATCAAAAGTCAAGTTTTTCCTCTTTATACTCTTTGATACTTTAAACATAAGAATTTGGCCCCCCCCCCCATAATCTTTATTTTTCCTTAATTCAGCGAATAGAACACTAAAAATTTAAAAAACTATTTGGTGAAAAAAAAGATTTTTAAATAATGGGTTGGGGGGATAATTTATAATTTACCCTAAATTGGAAAAACTGAATTGAAAAAATTTAATTTAAAATAAATTTAATCAAATTTTCTAGGATATCTTACTCTTCTGGAAACTAAAACATAATGAAAACTATGATATAGAATTTTGAGAGCTTTCCCTGGTAAAAATTTCCTATTAGCTTTTCTTATTACTTTTTTAAGGAGAAAAAATTTAAAACAATATAAAAAAATACCACTAATAAAAAATCAATTTAAAAAATATTTTCTAAATTTTTAAATATTTTTTACATTTCAACTGACTACGTTATAGTTTTTGTTTCTGCCGATTGCGTTTATCTTTATGCGAAGCGCTGTCCGAGGCGCTCATAATATCATACATGGTGCTGTAGAAGAGACTAGCAACCTCATTAATGGTGGATTTTACAGGTAAATGGCCCTTCCGTACTCTGTTTTTGATAAACAGTGTTCTCCACAAATTATGAAACTGTAAAGACGACCCAAAACAACATTTCGATTTGAAACTTCATATTGAAATCAAGTGTTCTAATGGGTTTTAAAAATGGTTTAGCAAAAAATAGATATTTCAGCTTGTGGGAAACAATGAATTTAAGAAAAGTGTCTAAATAACTTCTTAACAGTCGTCTCTGAAGTTTCATCCTTGGTTTATATGTACGTTGTACATGTAAATTGTTTATTCACAAGTTCTAGGAAACGGTTATTTAGGGTTGAAATGTGTTGAGAATTTTTGTGAACCATTCTTTCAGATTTGATTTAAACTGAAGTAGCTAAGCGTGACCACAGAGAAATGGGTCGTTCACCAGTTGCCCCCCCCCCCTATAGATAAAATGCCGTTTTTCATAGACTGAGGTTCATCCAACGAGAGATCGTAATTTAATTATTTAATTTATTTTAAACTTGTCATTTCATGCCTTTTTTTAATTACGTTTTACAAATCAATTTATGTTAAAAGTCAATTAGTATTTTCCAAAAACTGATTTCTTTGTAATTGTCTGATTTGTGCATATTGTATAAACCAATAATCCATGTCATAGTTTGTATTTGCTTTAACCCTAGACAGGATAGATTGATTGATNATGCTTTAACCCTAGACATGATAGATTGATTGATCTCACTGAATCAGATTTATGCTTTAACCATAGACATGATAGATTGATTGATGATCTCACTGAATCAAATTTATGCTTTAATTGATAAATAAGTTTTATCTCTAGGGAGTGTAAGGTGTCGGTAGAGGATAATACGAGGTTGGATGGATTAAATGAGTCTGCTCTCAATCTCTGGGAGTCATCAGAGAAATTGTGTAAAATCTAACTTCAGTCAATCCTTCCTTACTCAGGGATCAAGACAAAAGACAATACAAGAGTATTTAAAGAAAATAATTAGTCAGCTAGTCACAAATTACTAAAAGAATTTAATCTATCTTTCTATCTATAAAACAAACATTTAAATAATTACTCTTTAAAATTTTAGTATTCTTATCTTATCGCTATATTTTTTAATTGATGATATTCTGCATCTACATTAAAGGGAATGTTAACGTAATGTTTAGTGATCCTTCATTTAAAGAAACAAATCAATTCTCAAATCCATGTTCCGTTTAAAATGTTTTTTTCTCTTGCTTTAAAGATACTGAAAACAATGAGGAACTATTTTTAGACTTAAAGGGACTGTTTTTGTAATTTAAAGTGACCCCCCAATCACCATTTAAAGAGAACTGTGTGTGATTCTAACCGTTACTCTTTAAGCCGTTATCTGATAAAAAGTGTGGAAATATCGTCAATTTTACAGCTTGAATTGTGTTCAATGCTTACAATATTATGCACAGCAAGTCACTTTAATAGGGAACCCCTGATTGTGCTGGGTGGTGTAGGAGGACGGTGTCCATGCATGCACAATAGTTAGCAGTATATGCTCCTTTTCTTGTCATTACCTTGCCGAAAATTGCAAAAAATTAGTACTTATTTAAGGCTCCATAGAGCTAAATACAAGTAAAAGGGCATTAGTCCCATCCGGTCCTCCCTTATATAGCTAAGAAACTGTCTCATGACAAGTTTATAGAGCATATACGTTAATCAACCCCTGATTGAAAAAGACCAGTATTTGAAATCATGGATATTTTCTGCATTCATGATCAGCTAAATAGCTTAAGAACATCGTTGTGTATCGAACATGCCACTCTTAATTTAAGTTTAACATGAAATTACGTCTACAGTCCCTTTAAAAAAACACCAAGGTACCGTTGGGAATCATTTATGCCACTTGAAAAGCTTAGAATCTCTTGGAAGAGGTAAAGCTTTACTCAGACAACCGTACTCGATATTGATTGATTAATTAATAGAGTGGTAGGTTGTATACATCACGATATGTTAGTGTATCCAACACTGTACACTGTATATAGAGTGGTAGGTTGTGTACATCACGATATGTTAACGTATCCAACACTGTACACTGTATATAGAGTGGTAGGTTGTGTACATCACGATATGTTAACGTATCCAACACTGTACACTGTATATAGAGTGGTAGGTTGTGTACATCACAATATGTTAGTGTATCCAACCCTGTACACTGTATATAGAGTGGTAGGTTGTGTAAATCACGATATGTTAACGTATCCAACACTGTACACTTGTATATAGAGTGATCGTATTTCTAAAAGGGATTTCATGGAATAAATAGATTTTTAGATTTTCTCTCTGAATGCAAACTTTTGACAATTTTCAATTATCTACGTTTTACCACCCCTTAGAAAAACGATCACTCTGTATACAAGTGTACGGTGTTTGATACGTAAACATATCGGGATGTACACAACCGACCACTCTTAATTAATTAATAGGGAGGTCGGTTGTGTACATCTGAGCTAAGCTTTAACTCTTCGTTTCCTTTATCTATGCTTTTAACAGTCATTTTATAAACCCCGGGTCAGTTGTCTTTTTGTTGACTCGGAATCAAAAACATTTATTTCAGATTTATCATGTTTCGTCGACTCCACAGTTTTCTCTAGAACTAGGAATACAATGATATCTGTTAAACGTGAGCTCTGAGCTCATTGAACATTGAATAGTTACCAGATTATTTGCAAGACCCTGCCCCTGGGGACCGAGGATCCTGAATCTAAAGATCTGAAGGAAAATAGAAAAATGGCGATAGGATCTAAATCAATTCCACATGACAAGGTAATTATTTTAGTTTGTACGAAGGCTTGGATCAAACCTTTTTGATTCAATTTGAGGTATAATTAACAGGGCGTCAAAAAAACAAGCTTTGTGGTATAAGAACTGAAATTATGTGTTATTTTGTTACCAAACACTTAATGTACGTACTAAACTTAGTTTCCAATATTGCTTCTATTCAAAACATATTCTGAATCCCTTAATATTATTTTGTTGTTAGTTTTATTTATTTATTTGTTTTAATAAGCTGGAAACTCTGTTCACCAAGACCTTTAGTTTTAATTGCAGAAAAGGGCATGATGGTTGAACCTTCTGACCACAGCTTGAGCCCTAGCTTTTTAATTTCTAAAATGTGTTCAAAATACCTTTTTACCAGCTTTACGAGTAAAGATCTAAAAGTCTCCTCATCTTGAAAGTCCCAAAATGCCGACTGAGTATAAGATTAAGTAATGCACCCCGCCGGCACTAATATTATCAGGGGTGTATATTTTTTTTTAAATCACCCCCCCCCTTCTAAGAAACTCTTTATTTTCCCCAGAAGTTGTACAATATATATGCTTGCGCAAATCGCCAAACAAATGTTTAGGGGTTTTTGCTGTATTGGGGAAAATAAAAGATTTTTAGGCAAAAAGTATCATAAACAACGAAAAACTTGCTTTAATGTCCCATTTCACATTCCCTCTCCCCATTCATCAAAAAACATCCCCTCCCTTTCGAGGGGGGGGAGGGTTGTAATTCTGAAAAATATATACCCTGTATAATGTTCATACTTTAGATAAACTTGAAATTGATCCTTGTGAGTGGGAAAACGAAGGAGTACTTGTTCTCCCCCAGCGAGAGTGCGGGAGATATCTCACAGTTCGTCTTCGACAACTGGCCCCAGGAGTGGGGGGAGGAGGCGGTTAGTAAAATTAATTTAAAGTGAGGGTAAAACTATGGGACACTGATTTGATAAAAATGCTCTTATCCACCTTGCAACAGTTAACAAGTTTTTTTGATGAAATTTTAAACAGTGCTTAGGATCTAAATCCGTTGGAACTGCAAGATTTTAAGGCTTTCTAGATGCGGAGCTACGGATCCGGGTTCAAGGGGGAAACAATCCACCAAAAACGTCATAAAAAACTTTCTTACTCTCAAAACCCAAACAAGAGCCGAAAACTTATGTTGGATATCGAGATTAGTGATGTTGGATATCGAGATTAGTGCCTAAAGATCTCTTTTTTAATCTCCAGAGTCTAAAACTAAAGAATGCGCGAATTTTAAGTTCGAGGTTAAAAGTTCTGTAGAATAATGAGTAGCTACTTAAATATTTAACTTTCTCAATTTTAAATTTGAATTTCCCGGGAAAAATTTCACCCAATCAGAGAAAAGGATTTATATGGAGAATGTTACGTAACCATCGCTAATCAGCTGTTTTAGTTAACTTTTTAATATTTACGTAACCGAAAACAAAAAATATTTCCAGTTACTACCGTATTTTGGGTTTACGTGCAAACATTAATTAATTTAAAACGTGAAATTTATTAAATCAAGGGTTTTACTTTTAAATATATTGTAATTAGTTGAATGCGCGCCGCTTATCGCTGAATGATGATAGACAAATAGGGATTGCGGGATTTCAAGATTTTAACCATGTGTTTAATTTTAACTCGTCGATTTCGGCGAGTTAAATATTTAACCACAGGTTTAAATATTTAACCTCACGGTTAAAATTCGGGTTTAAATTAAGTCAGAAGTGGCATTTAACCATGAACTTAAAATTTAAGTCAAAACTTTTCGTTCTTTAGTTTTAGACTCAGATTAAGTAATGCATGTTATCCTCTTGTTATTTATCTCCAGATTAATTAACCGATCGGGGTTAAGGATATTTAATACTAGGGCTTTCAGCTCTGAACTGTTAAAAAAAGGAGAGATTATAAAAATTTGCTGATCTCTCATTGGTTCATCAAGTTTTAGTATAAAAATAAGCGTAAAAAGAAGAAAAATATTTTTACGATTCTGCTTTGCATAACAAATTCAGTATATCTAAAAGAAATGGTTATGACCTGGATCCAGATCAGGATCCATTTTATTCCCAGCACGGATCTAGGATCCGGTTCCGCATCAAAATTAAAGTAAAGCAGTGCTTAGGATAGATTCCATTTTTTTCCAGTGCGGATCCGGATCCTGGATCCGCACTAGAAAAAATGGATCCGGATCCAAGTCATTTCTTAAAGAATTACTGAATTTTTTTAACAAAAAATAATTTTCAAATTTTTTGTTTTTTATTTTTTTCGCTTATTTTTTCCTAAAACCATTCAGAAATGAGGAAAATTTTATAATCTCCCTTTGTTTCAAAAGTTCAGATTTGGTTTTAGGAGTAAATAAGTTTTTTTTTGCAGTTTTTGGTTGATATTTTACCCCTTGGATCCGGATCCATGGATCTGCATATTATTGCGGATCCGGATCCACTGAATTAAAGATTTTTCGGCTGTCCTGGACCAAGAATTTTCTGTTAATATTTATTCACGCACACGATCTCAGTTTGGGGCTTATTAATATACATCGTCTATCATTAGAATTGCCTTTAAAAACAGAATATAATTCATAGTTATTGTCTTATCCTGCCCCTGACAAGTTTANTATTTCTCCAATATCGTTTTGAAAAAATTGCATTTACTGCGCATCATAATTTGGAATGGATATTGGTAAAATTTGCGGAAATCTTGCAAACGTTGAGAAAAATGAGGTCAACTCCAAGGGTTCTATCTTCCTCGATTACTTGATTACACATTATGAAATTATTATTTGTCACAATTTCCGATTTTCCTGTCACACATTTCAATTTATTTAAGATAAGATCGTGGTAGACCTCCAATATGGAATCCTCAGACCACCATTGGCCAAAAATTGAAATATGTTTATACGTTTTTCACATCACATTTTATTTAACATAGAATAAAAACAGTAAAAATGATTCACGTCTCATGAGGATCATCCGTTTAAGAAGTCAAAAAACTGGAACGTTTCTTATATTCATATTTATACTATGCTTATCTTATTAAAAAAATTGTTTAAATACTATGCTTGTCTGCCTGTACATTTTTATTCAATAAACGTCAAAACGACTGAACCGAACGGGTCCAAATTTCAGGTGGGATCTGACATAACCCCACTGAAGGTTTATGGATGCTGAAAGTTACAATAATTTGTGCCGGAAAGTTTTTGATTGTTTTAAAATTTGAAACTGCGCGAAAAAATATGATCAAATCCGCAAACTTTTTGTTGTTTTTGTTCTAAATCATACTGCACAAAGAGAAGATGCTCACAGATAGAGCCACACTTAAAAGCTGAAATAGAAGATGGTCTAATATTACATATTTTATTTGACATTTTTTTTATAAATAAATTTGATAAATAGGAATAAAATATAGATAATGGATTCTCCTAATGGAATATATGTGTAGACCTTTTCTTCTTTCATCTTGTCTATCTGCTTCTTTACAATTGAATTTCTTTGGAGAATTCTTTTAAACTTGAATACAAGTCCCCTCCCCCTCATTTTCCTTCCCTAATTAATGAAGTTAAAGACTAGCCTACTGACCACCTCAATTTTTAATTATAACCCCTGAAATTCAAAAGCCATTGCTTTTTAACAATTTTTGATTGATTGAATAAAAAAGGTGATTCAGCAACATGTTCTAATATTTAAAAATCATATCTCCACAAACCACTCTCTTTAATAATAATTTCTTCCCCCTCTAGTGTAGATCAGAATTGTCCAAAGGATTAAGATAATAAGGGATCCTCAAATCTGCTAAAAGTTTACGTAAATTACGTATATATAGTGAGGAAAGGGTGTTTGTGAACATTAAAGTTTCAATTCAATAAACCCCAATAAAAAAACTTAAATGTGTGTTCTTGAATTTTTCTTGAAAGTTTTCCCCCCCCCCCCCCTGTTATAAAAATAACGAAGGTTTGTTGTTCAGGTGACTAAAGCTGAGATCCTACGGTTAATCTATCAGGGCAGATTCCTCCATGGAAATGTAACCCTGTCAGCCCTGGGCCTCCCCACTGGCAAAACTGCTGTTATGCACCTTGTACCCAGGTATACCAAAATTCCAAAATTCATATTTTTATTTACCAAAAAATTCTAACGATTTTAAAGAATCACTAAAAATGTCGCAGAAGTTGTTTAAAAGCTTAATTAAGAAGTATTACTTTTTATCACATTTTAAGTTTTAACAACTTTATTTTGCACTTAGAATGAAGCCTTTATAAAATTTAAAGTATAATTCTTGGTAGGGTTGTCATTAAGTGAACAGATGATGGTTTTTAAAAACTAATCTTTTCAAAATTAAAATTAAGAAGTTAAGTTATTTATTTAATTCCGAAAGCAGTCCCTTAATTAATGTTTTGTGTAGGGAAAGTCTACCCCAGCCCTCCTCCCAGGATGATCTTCATAAGAAGAAAACCAGTAGTAACACCTGCTGTGGTTCCTGCTCCTGTAATATACTCTAGGTACGTTTACAACGCTGTGTAAAGGGATTGTTTAAGGTTTTGGGTTAGGTTTGAGCTACCATATTACTCTAGATACATCCAGGATCTTTTAACAGCTCTTTTCAAATATGCGAATCCAAAGAGGGGGGGGGGGGAGGCAAGCCACGCCCGTTTAGCCTCCATCCCGCAATTTTCTCTCAAACATTAAGTTGCGGCAACGCGCTCACCACAAACCCCTATATCCTCCGGCCAAAGTTCTTTAAAAATCTAATTTAGCTTTTTTGTATTTTCAGGTTGAAATTCACAAAATATTCAAACAGAAGCGTGTCAAAATTACTAAATCCGCAAACAGCGAGAAGAAAAAATTATATTCAAGAATTATATTTAATATTTATTAGGGAGTGTATTGTACTGTATAACCTTTATTCGCTCCTTTCATTCTAGAATATTTCGTAGTTGTTGCATTATATATATACTATAGTCATATCAGCGCCACTCAAGGCTGATACTTGAAAAAGTGAAAATTTACATAAACTTCTTTCCGAATATATCTAGCAGGTTGGATGGAGCTGATTTACAAAATCAAATTTTTTTTTTCAAAGAATTTCATCATTCAACTGTTTGAATATAGATTTGAATGAGATCAAACGTTTCTCTGATTAATAGTAAACTCTTAATATAAAAATTATTCTGAAATTTTGAAAACTTTTTTACTTTAGAATAATTAATTAAGTGTCGACATCATAGAACTATTTTTTTTATTTATTCGTGGATAAGGAGGTTTCAAGATTGGTAAAAAGGGAGATCTGTAATATATATTTTCTTAAGTACTGGTATGTACTTCAAACTGAACTGTATGGGGGAAATCAAGAAGTAAAAAATTTAATGTACTTTACCTTCCTAAGGGGGGGGGGGGAATGAACCTCGGGGTACGTTGACGGAAGTGTAAAAGAGACATTTTATGTATAAAATGGAATGTCCGATTCATAACGGCACTTTTCAAAATTTGCAGAATCAAGAATGAAAAAAAAAATTCCATGGTTTCTCATGAATAATTTGATTTCTAATCATGTTTTCTCTGAAGAAGGAAATCATGATCGGTTAACAAGTTTCTAGCTAGAAAAACAAAATAATATCTTCCATATTATTGCTCAGATAAATGTTTAATGGGTACCGTTGTGAATCGGGCATTTCTTTTTAAAATGTAAAGTTGCTTGAAGTACGTCTCCAGCCTCTTATAGTCATATCTTACGAAGGTTAGTCTATCCAAAAATGGGGAAATTTGCCAGTTAAAGTTTTTTTAATACCTCCAGTAATATTCGCAATTTTCAAAATGTCTTCTATTTCAACTGAAATTGTAAAATAAACTTGTATTTTGAAATTTAGATTCAGGTTAGTTGAAAGGGAAGCTTTTCCCACTTTTTAAGAATGGTTTAAATTTGCCAATACGGACTCCTACTGAAAGAAATATATAGAGTATCAGGGGTATTAGTTTTTTTTCTACCCCCCCCCCTTCTCTAAAATCATTATATTATGAAAATTTTTTACAGGTAAAACTTTTTTGTTGTATTTGAAAAGTTTAGAGATAATAATTGAACGAAATTGAATTATAAATATCCTTGATGATTGAAGATGTGTTCTATCTACATTTTTTTTATTGATCTAAAGAAATTTTCCTGGTTTGGTTAAAATTTATTAGAAATTTTGTTACATAGCTGTTTTTATAAATTTGTTGTTACATTGTCTATATTCACTCAATTTTCCCCTTATTAGCTTGTCTTGCATTTTTACCCTTATCTTCCTCATTTTTCTCCGTTAAACATTGTTTTGTTGCTAAAATTGTTTAAATTAGGAAATAAGATAAAAATTTGAAAAGACATGTTTGATAACTTTGAGATTTTGAATATTTTTAATCCTGACTTTTATCAAGATTTGAATCGTTATGTACCTACCTAAGCGTACAAATTAAAATCAATACACTTGCACTCTGCCCTCCCCCTCCCCCCTAAAGACTGTCACAAACAACCATCTTTGTGCTTTCAAAAATTACTAATTTATTTCGTTTTATATGTTCAACATACATGTAGAATCATCTCAAATTAGAAATGTACTTTTAAATGACCTTTGATACTTGAAGATGGAAAAATCCGTTTTAACAAAATTTTAACTCACAAAAAATGTTTCCAAGGTATAAATGTGGAGAGCGTCGAAAGAAAGGTTAAATCATGATACGTCTCAAAAATCGGATCACCCCAGCCCCAAACCTACTGGTTATCATTTGCAATTTGATGGGAGTCGCTCAAAATCGGGTCAATTAAAAATACATTGAAATCCCCCTTTATCAAAAAAATGCGAAACAATATATCCACATTTTCCATATTTTTTTTATTTTCTTTGCGACTGGATTTTCTCATGCATAGTTATGCTGTTTCTATAAATACTGTATTAGAGTGTATCTAAATTATTCTGTATTATAAATGTTTTAAAAAATATAGACTAGTATGTATTTTGTTCTGTTTAACTGGTCCTGAGAATCAAACAAATTCTTGGGTACGAGGTCGGATTTAAAGGGTCTAGGTCAAGAATGTAATGCAAGGAAAGTTAATTGCGGTCGCGTATACTCTGCGTGCGTACATATTGAAACCAGTTCTCTCTGGGCGAAATTTGTAAACCAGAAAAGATGCCTCAGTGTCCGTATAGTATCCGAGGAGGTTAAAAGCATTGAATTTTGATAATTCACATAATAGTTTCCTATGACCAGAATATTTCATTGCTTTGTTATGTGAAAGATGGATCCCATGTCAGGCTTCGACATCCGTCTTGTGTTTACCATACCGCCCAGTGACAGTACACTGCAGTACAAAAGATGCGTACACCTCTGAATTAACTTTCCTTGCATTAAATCCTTGGGCTAGGTAATATATTTGTACCGAGAGTATAGTGTTATAGAGTAAATATTTTGGATTTATTTGATACCATTGAGAAAGTTTTCCTATGGATAATTTAGAAAGTTGACCATAATTTTTTAACATTTTTTTAGAATTTTAATTTTAACAAAAAATTAAAAAAAAACAGCAGTGAATTCATCTTTTTTTTTAGCTGATTAAACATCTGTTTTCTGTTCCTCTATTGTAGATCTATTCATTCTAATCTCTTGTATACAAAGAAAATCTGCATTTTGACACATTTCTTTTTTTATCCCTAATATTACGGATATTTCCCTGCAGAGCTGCAGCTCTCTTTTTTGCAATTTTTAGACAAAAAACTTTAGTTTTTAAATACTTTTTCTAACTAATTGATAACACTCCGAGTCGACAAGGTGAAAAGACAATACGGAGAGAATGACGGATAATGAACTATCAAAACATTATTATCAAATTTTTACCAGAAGTTATGAACCGCCGCGCAGAAGAATTCAATAATATGGACGAAAACCTATTCATTGTTAAGTAACGGAGTGAACATTAGTGAACAATCAATAATTACAGAAACTGGTAACTAAATAAGATTACTTAATACTTATAGTTTCGATGATAATAGTCAATTTTATTATCTTTAACTGTTCCTAATAAGTTAATAAGTCGAATTTTTTGTTACATTTTTCGTCCGGAATGAAATTGAAAAAAAAAGAATTTCGGCGGACGTCATATTTTTTTATTCGATTTTTGTTAAAAATAAATATTTGACATTTTTAATATCATAAGCAACTTTAAATACGAGATAAAAGATTATATTATTTTTCTGTTAAAGTACCTCTGTAAAATTACATTATTATTAAACAAAATAATAGTTGACGTTCCATTGATCCTGTGTAAAGAATGTGGAAGAACGCAAAGTTAAGTGCAACGATCGTGTTTGGAGGGGTTTTTGCAAATTTAACCATTGTTTATTCTTAACATTTGTTTTACTGCTGTCGAATTTTAACCAGGGAGTAAGGAATAGAAGGGAGATATAACTTACGCGGTTCGCCCTACCATATGATTATACATGCTTTACAGAGGAGTACTCCATTTGAATAAGAAATGTTTAAATGTCGTCTTATGCACAATTGCTGCATACATGTATTCAGAAAAGGTCATTGAAACATTTAACAGGGAAAAAAGTATGCTGAACATCGCCAAATAAATTCATTTTTTAAAATGCAAAATTATTAGCAATACAAACGTATTTTTTATATTAAATACGATTGTTTTTATTTATTATGGTAAAGTAACTATATTTAAAAAATTAAAAGACGACCTTAAAAAAAACTCTTTTTCAAATGGAGTACTTCGTTTGTAAAGCATGTATAATCATATGGTAGGGCGAACCGCATCAGTTATATCTCCCTTCTATTCCTTACTCCCTGGTTATAACCTTGAAAAAAAATATATGAAGAGTATAAAGATATTTTAAAGCTTAACAGAATACAGTTTTAAAACATAAACAGCCTAAGATAAAATTATATACTCTAGATATAAGATCGGTAGACTTTTTGAGGCCTTGAAAAATGATGTTAGCAGCACCATCTCTGTTTTACGTGTATCATGCATATTATCTTCTAGGAATGTTGTCGATTAATACGTTGTTTATTCGTGATAACACCAAATGTGTACTTTATCAACTATATATCCTGCAAATTGTATACTTAATGAAACAAGTTAATCAACGCAAATAAAACAGGTAGAAAGTTACTAAACAGAGGAAAGGGGGAAGGCAGGCGGTCATAAGCCACAAAACTTTTGACTTACATGCCACATATTAGCTTTTTTGTCTTCGGGCTGCCATAAGCCGCAGCCGTATGGTCTTCCTTGCCTCAGCATTTGAGTACCGGCAGTTATTACGTTTTTGAATAACAAATTTAGTGCATTGAAATGTGATTTTCAAAAATCCAGCGACGTCAATAATTTTCAAAATGTGGTCTACAATTTTTGTATCTTCAAAATTGACGGAGATATTCAATGTATTTAATAAATCAAAAATGTCTTAATATCTAATATCTTCGTCAATATTTAAGTTACAGGAAAAGTATAGACTACTTTTTGAAAAGCTCGTCAGACATATAGCCTCATTTTTAAAAATATTTTTTGCCATGCATCAAGTATCAGAAATCAAAGAGGACTTTCCCATGTTCATTGGGACACCCTGTATAAAAGAACCTTAGTTTTAAATTGAAATAATGACGAGGATTCCTTTTAACGTGAACTGCTAAACTTATTTTCCCCAAAAAGAAATTCAATCTTTCCTATAAAATGGCTTATTTTTTTTAAATTATGAACTCTTAAAATTGTTTCTGTAACACTCAGATAAAAACAGTTAATTTTGTGATTTTTCTCATCTTTTCTTTTTGTCACGGTGCCCACAATGCGTAAAATGATGAATAATTTTTCTTCGTATAATGGCCAGTCGAAATTGTTAAATTGTTAGTGAAACTTTTTTTCAACGAATTAGAATTTTAAACACTAACCTTGCAAAACATTTTACAAGAAATATGAAACAGAAGGGACAGTTTATAGTACAGGGTGTCCCAAAAAACATTGGAATTCTGTGATGAATTCGATATAGTCTTTGTTATGAATTAGCATTTGTAATACCTAATTTTGAAAACCATAATATTATTATATCTGCATAAGTTTACTCTGTTTGTATACTGTAATTTTCTTGTTTCACTAAGTACAACCGTATGCAGTCAAAACATAAACAAACAAAATGTGAACATAGCAGACGAAAATCTTACAGATTACAGCTTTCTCAGTAGGTTTTCACTATACTAAATCAAAGAATTAAGTAATACGACGATATTGAATTTGTCACTGAATTCCCATGTTTATTGGGACACCCTGTATAACAAATATTACGATGTTAATTCAATAATTCATTTAAATCAGGTAGAGAGAGAATTCATTCTTGAATGAAAAAGAAATGAGATAATTGATTACTGTTAAAAAGTACAAGGTTATAATTGCAAAAAAAGATATAAGATTTGAATGGTGTATGGTTGAACTTATAGGTTATTTTCTTTTTATAAACACTTAATACTTCAAACCAAAAGTAAATGTTCTAAGGGACTGATGTAATTTCAAGTTACCAACCCATTAAAGGTTCTAAAAACGATATGTTATGGACTATGGACAAATTAAATATTTTAAGATAAAAAACTAAAGTGGTTTCCTTTTAAATAACTATTTAACTCGTTGCAAAAGACGACATCATGAAACGTCGACAGGTAAATGTATTTAATTGATTTCTGGAGAAGATGATATTACTTACTATCTATGTCTACCCGGAAAATGCGTCAAATTTTCTTAGATTTTCTGATGCGCTATCTTTAATTAACAAAGTCTTTGGAAATAACTAAATGATTTTTTTGTTGTTTTTGTATGGGTGTATCTGATTATATGATTGTATTACATCCGTCTTACGATACTTAGGACCTACCTGCACCCGCACCCGGATACACACTCAATTGAAAAAAGTTATTTTTATTTAAAACTTAAATATATATACAGTTCCTAATGTATATTCAGCATATTACGTCGATGGATTTTCGAAAATCACAATTTCAATACACTAAATTTATTGTTTAAAAACGTAATAACTGCCGGAAGATTTGAATACTGTGGCATGGAATTTTTCCCAAATGGCAACTTCCTAAGTCTAAACTATGGCCGCAGCACTGGGCCTCATTGCTGCCCGCCGCGCCTTGGACAGCCTAACCAAATCCTTGGAAAGTTGCACTCAAAAATTGCACATTTGGGAAGTCGCCCTTATGAAAATAACTTTGGAAAAATACCTAACACTGTGGCTCATGGCTGCCAGAAGACAAAGCTAATATATGATACGAAAGGAAAAATATAGTGGCTTATGGCTGCTCACACAACAGACATTAAGTAGGTTTTTATTTATTTAATACAACATAAATTTATTACATTTTTGGTATCAATAATATATCATTAAAAAATTTAACATCCTGAATAATTAAAAGTTAAGTTTTTTTTTAATCTTCCTGACAGAAACAGTCTCAAGAACTGACGATCCCAGACCGAAATATATTTTAAATAAATGTGGAACTCAAAACTTATTTTTTTACTCTACAGAGGTTTGGTCCACCACCATCACCGAATTTTAAAATTAAAAATAAATCGGAGAGAAGAAGAAAACATAATAAAAGGTTACAATAGAATCTCACAATTTCATGATATATTCAAATGCATTTTTATGCTATAATCAATAAAGCCGATTTACGTTCTTGCAAAAAAAAGAATAACATTTTTATTTTATACATTAAAACAAAAACTATAAAATCTAGTGATAGCTCATAAAAAGTTTAAAAATCACCACATTGATGTGACTGTATCATATTTATAAAGGGCATCAATCTCATTCTTGTATTTCTCAAGCACAAAGTGACGTTTCACCTAAAAATATGCATATTTAAAGGGACTGTAAGCTTAATACCCTAGAAAACTAGACACAGTTTTCTAGTTTAGTGTTTAATTATCAGAATTACTTAATGTTTTCCTGCCGTAGAAATTGTCAAGAAACAACAATTGAAAATAATTAAAGTTAAAACTATTGGTATCTAATTCATACTTGATCAAAAAGCTTTTAAGGGTACCGTTGTGAATCAGACATTGCCACCTTTGAATTGAAGGTCTCGACTTAAAGGGACTGATTCTTGACCATTTATCTGAATGTCACCGTCGAAAAAAATTGTTGTTTAAATGCTTAGGTCTCTCTCCTACCCAACATAAGATACCATAAATTTTATCATGGACAAACAACAATTTACAACAACGCGCTTTTACTTCAAACTGAATAATTTTTACCAGGGATCGAATTTAATAAATTTGACCTGGATCGCCAAACTACCAATTTGAATCACTGATTCACTGATTCAGCGACCTCTCCAATTCATTAAATTCGGTTTCAGATAAGATCAGTCAGGGGCATAGTCAGAAGTTTGTCCAGGGGAGGCTTTGATTTTTTTTCCAGGGGAGGGGGGCTCAGCACCCGTTGGGGCCAGAAAACCCCCTGAAATCCATAGATTTTACTGGTCCAGGGGGGGGGGGGGGGGCTTAGCCCCCATAGACACCCCTTGACTAAGCTTCTGAGAGCAGTGATTTTTTGATGTGTTTAATTTTTTTAAATTAAGTTTTTTGATCAAGTGCTCCTTAGGAAACGATAAGCTTAAAGAAAATTAATTGATGAAAAGTTTTTTATTCAGTGCTTTTATTCAGAGAGGAATATTTTTCCGAAAATTTTATCTCTCTCGTCTACCGAGAAAAAACATTCTGACAGGTTTAAGGGACTGTGTTCGAATTTTTGTTTTTATCCTTTTTACTGAGCCCGCGATTTAAAATATTTGGGAAAACACGGCTCAGGTCTAAACTGTTGTTGGCCCTTATGTACGACTTGAGCTTTCGGATTCAGGCTGCATCTTATTTTCCATAGAGTTGAGTTCAAACAACCGGTTTAATATTCTATCTAGCGGATTTTCAACTACATAACATTGAGCCTTATTCTCCACTAAAAACAACCAAGGTCGGTTTTATCTTCATTGGACCTTACTCCTTAAGTCGAGCCGAAGATTATACAGCTGTCAATCACCTGACACAAGCTGGCGCCAGAGTTGGGTTGAAGATTCGGTCTTAAAGTCGGGTTTAAGTTTTTACATCGCGGGCCCTGAGACTATTTGGATACCATGGGTGATTTGATTTGATATAGTTACACAAGCTTAATCGTTCAATTTTAATTAACGATGTAAACAAAATTAAAAAAAGATAATTACTTTATAATAATCATTAATCAGCTTCTAAAATTATACTTATGGTATAATAATCTGCAAGAAGTTGGTTCGTTTCAGATAGTTTTTGGGTTTGTAAAGGTTTCAGATAGTTTTTGGGTTTGTAAAGGTTTCACAAAAATCCGATAAGTTAAACAAATTTAAAAATTATTTATCTTAAGTTTTGTTTTTCTTACACTAAGCCAAATTTTAACCCTGAAAGGAAATAAATGAAAATATGAACCAGAAACGATTTTTAGAGGCATTCACAACGGTACCCTTTAAACCTTTGACTGAGCATTCACAACGGTACCCTTTAAACCTTTGACTGAGCATTCACAACGGTAACTTTTACACCTTTGACTCCCTTTAAACATTTGACTGGGCAGTCACAACGGTACCCTTTAAACCTTTGACTGAGCATTCACAACGGAACCTTTTAAACCTTTGACTCCCTTTAGACCTTTGACTGAGAATTTACAACGGTACCCTTTAAACCTTTGACTGAGCGTTCACAACGGTACTCTTTAAACTTTTGACTGAGCATTTACAACGGTACCTTTAAAACCTTTGACTTAACATTCACAACGGTACCATTTAAACCTTTGACTGAGCATTTACAACAGTAGCCTTTAAACCTTTGATTGAGCATTCACAATGGTACCCTTTAAACCTTTGACTGAGCATTCACAACGGAACCTTTTAAACATTTGACTCCTTTTAGACCTTTGACTGAGAATTCACAACGGTACCCTTTAAACCTTTGACTGAGCATTTACAACAGTAGCCTTTAAACCTTTGACTGAGCATTTACAACAATAGCCATTAAACCTTTGACTGAGCATTTACAACAGTAGCCTTTAAACCTTTGACTGAGCATTTACAACGGTACCTTTAAAACCTTTGACTGAGCATTCACAACCGTACCTTTAAAACCTTTGACTGAGCATTTACAACGGTACCTTTAAAACCTTTGACTGAGCATTCACAACGGTATCCTTTAAACCTTTAACTGAGTATTTACAATGGTATCCTTTAAACCTTTGAGACAGACAGGCAAAGTTTATACATAGAAGAAAGATTACTGCACTTCATGTTAGTTAATCCCATTATTACCTTCATTGTTGGTGTTAGCTCCCCTCCTTGCAAGCTGAACTCTTCAGGTGCGATCATAAACTTGTGAACCCTGCGAATATTAGTCGCATATGAATGTCGTCATTTATAAACATAAAGTATTGTCATTTATAAACATAAAGTACTGTTTGTTTTTTGTTTGTATGTCCGACCATAACTCATGATCCCTGGACCGATTTGCCTCAAAAATTTGATTGAAGAAATCGGTTGCAACACGGGAATGTTCTTAGCTTGGTTTCAAAATTTTAAATTGATAGGTTGACTTTTATTGGGAACACTCCAGGCAACACTGGGTTCGCAAGTTAGTTAATTTATAAAGTAGTAATCTCTGTTTGCTAGTTTGAATGTCAGATTACGATTCAGTAACCCTTTGGACCGGGGAACTCGACAGAACCATGCAATTGTTTTAGCTGGTTAAACAGTTCAAAGTTGAGTAAGTTGATATGGTTGGGTTTCCAGGTAAAGCAGAGTTCCTCAGCTTAAAGTCTAACATAACGCACAATTAAGGCATTAAGTTCTCAGGGAGCAGCTTGGTGGGGTGGAGGGTTATTTCTGTCAAGAGATAAAGATTACATTTTGTGGTTTTGCATTTCTTGAAAATTTGCGGTAAAGGGTTTCGTAAGAGAAAATTTGATAGTTGGAAATTAGTTATTCGTCAAAGGAAAAATAGCAATTAAAAATGTTTACTCTCAGCTCTCGACTTGAGGAGAATGAACTCGAAAAGATCAGACTAATTATTAGCATAAAATTGGAAGTTTTTCGTCAAGGGGAAAAAGATCATTTTTAGTCTCAGTTCTCGACTTATGAATTAAAGCCTTTAGGACTCGAAAAAGATTTTTTTTAAGGGAAATTTATCTTAGTTAGAAACTCATAATCCCGATCACTTGATCTCGGTATTCACTTGGGCACAGTGTACGATTACCATCAAGCATTGATCTCATTTACAATACAAGAGTTTCCAGCTCTAAATGAATTTTTGTGTCCTTTAAACGATGGACTCTGAGATATGGTCAATGGACAATGGATATGTGAATTCAACAACACAGAAATTGAACGAATGTAATAAAGATAATAAAGACAAGTTAATACAAAATTGGAAGCCATTTTTTGTTTATTTTGTGTTCTTAATTTTATTAATTGGTTTAAAATTCTGAGTTGAGTGGGTTAATTTTTAAAGAGATAAAACAGGATATGATCATTGTAATTTAAATGTTGACCCTCCCCCCCTATTTACTTACACTCCTCAGACCCTCCCCCCATCCCCATTGTATGCGCTATGTCAAGAACTACCAAGAAAAAGTTGTGGGGGAGTCATCTAATTTAATAAAATAGTTCAAAGGAGCGAGATGAGAAGAATTTTTGTCAAGAAATGTAAAATTTAATACTGAAGAACTGATTTTTACTCTATCTTTATTCTGACAGGGGAGGAGTATTGTGTTTTTAAAGTTAAAGCGAAATAAAACAATACAGGGCAGCGAAAACATGCAACTCATGTTTCTTTTTATTTTAATCTTCTATCAATTTTTTCTAAGGATCATTTAACAGACCCAATAAAATCTTTTGATTTCCCCTGTATCCCTACTATACTGGTTAGCTGGATGGAGACGACTAAACACTGTTCTTTCCTGGTTAGCTGGATAGAAGACGACTTATCACTGTATTCCTAATGGTTAGCTGGATGGAAGACGACTATCCACTGTACCCTACGGATTAGCTTGATTCAAGACTTCTAACCACTGTATCCCTACTTGTTAGCTGGATGGAAGACGACTAACCGCTGTTGTTAGGTAATTTTCCAAAGGCCTTTTCCCAAGTGAAACTTACCAAGTGACATTTTCCCAAGTGGTGACTTCCAAATGTGCAATTTTCCAACTTCCCAAAGGTTAGGTTGGCGCTGGCTACAGGGGGAGGGGGAAGGCGAGCGCTGCAGCTGGTATGGGCAATTCAAGGGGCTAAAACAGACTTTGGAAGTTCCATTCCACATTTGAGAATGCCACTTGGAAAAATACCCTTGGGAAGTTAAATCTTGGGAAAATGCCTCAGATAAAGTACTTATCATCTAATCACTGCAACCTTCTGGTTAGCTAGATGGAATACAACTAACCTCTGCGCATTGCTGACAGCATGTTTGTTAACGGTCTTGATTGATTTCAAAATGGCTGCCTTTACTTCGTCATTGTCCTCTCTGAATAGAAAAAGATATTCAACCAGTTAAAAAATAATACTCAAACATTATCAAAATAAAGTGCAGCTTAAAAGATTAATGTAAAGTCAGAAAAAAATCACAAATTTTCGAATTTTCAAATTTTCAAATCCGTCAAGTTTACAATACTGAACACTGATTTTTGTTTATAAGATCCATCAATTTTCCTCCAAAGACTGTTGGGTTTAGCATAAACCTACTTTATAAGTTCGACTGCAGTTGTTGCCTCTGATCCCAAATTGGTTAACCAGGTTTGTACATCAGGATGCAGTTTACTGGTTGGCTGATTCCTTTACAAAAATTATTTCAAGTGATTGTAGACGTATTTCAAGGGATTGTAGACGTATTTCAAGTGATTGTAGTAGTGACACATTCCTGTTCAAGTGATTAATTCAAGTACTAGTGACACATTCATGTTCAAGTATTTAATTCAAGTACTAGTGACACATTCCTGTTCATGTGTTTAATTCAAGTACTAGGGACTCATTCCTGTTAAAATGATTAATTCATGTACTAATCACTTATTCCTGTTCATGCGTTTAATTCAAATACTAGTGACTGATTCCTGTTCATGGGATTAATTCAAGTTCTAAAGACTGATTAATCTTTATGTGTTTTAAATTCAAGTACTAATGACTGATTCCTGTTCATGTGTTTAATTCAGGTACTAGTGACTGATTCCTGTTCATGTGTTTTTAATTCAAGTACTAGTGACCGATTCCTGTTCAAGGGATTAATTCAAGTACTAAAGTGACTAATTTTTGTTCATGTGTTTAATTTAATTCAAGTCCTAGTGACTGATTCCTGTTCATGTGTTTTATTCAAATACTAGCAACTCATTCCTGTTCAAATGATTAGTTCATGTACTAGTTACTGATTCCTGTTCATGTGTTTAATTCAAATACTAGTGACTCATTCCTGTTCAAATGATTATTTCATGTACTAGTGACTGATTCCTGTTCGTGTGTTTAATTCAAATACTAGTGACTCATTCCTGTTCAAATGATTAGTTCAAGTACAAGTGACTGATTCCCGTTCATGTGTTTAATTCAAATACTAGTGACTTATTTCTGTTCAAATGATTAGTTCATGTACTAGTGACTGATTGCTGTTCATGTGTTTAATTCAAATACTAGTGACTCATTCCTGTTCAAATGATTAGTTCAAGTACTAATGACTGATTCCTGTTCATGTGTTTAATTCAAGTACTAGTGACTGATTCCTGTTCATGTGATTAATTCAAGTACTATAGTGACCATTCCTGTTCAAATGATTAGTTCATGTACTAATGACTGATTCCTGCTCATGTGTTTAATTCAAGTATTAGTGACTGATTCCTGTTCATGTGTTTAATTCAAGTCAGGTTCAAGATTTTAAGACAAGTACTAATGCCTAATATATATTAATCTAAAGTGCAGATGGCTGATTTCCAAAAGTATTAGGTATGAACTAAATGAAACAATCCTTTAAATTGGTAAAAATAAAAAATCAATATTTTCTTTAACAATTTGTTACCAGGGAGGAGTATTTAAAGTTTGTATGCTTCTTTTTTTTTAAGACATCCAAATAAAAACTGTTCTTTGTTGTTAACTTCATGGAATGATTAACAACTGTATCTACTTCTTAAAGGGACTGTCCTTGTAATTTTAAATGGCCATCAATGCCCTATTCACAAAGGTGACCTTTAAACCTATCTCTTAGTAATATTGTGGAAGATATCTTCGGTTTTTAGCTTGAAAAGTGTTCAATTCTGACAATTCCCTTTATTGCTTTTGAAGCAGAAATGTTAATCGTACTTTAAGAAAGACAAAATTTAAAATAACCAATTTCAAAATTGTTGATGATGGAAAATGAGCATCTATTGCAATCTTGTTCCTAGGTACCCTGCTCTATAATAATGAGTCACTAGAAATTACACATACAGTCCCTTTATTGTGATTTATTGCTTACTTGTTACCGACAACATGCCTTTTTCCGCTGAAATAATTTATTTCTTCATCAGAATTATCTTTTTTACTTTCTTTTTGGTGCAATTCGTTCTTTATTTATGTTGTTTTTAATGTATTTATGAACATGATCTATAGTGAACTTTTTATTCAACAGTGCCATGATCGATCCAAAACAGTTTTATGTTTTATATTAACAGATATATGTGTGTATTAATATACCTGCTATCCAAAATAGTTTAATGTATGATATTAACAGATATATGTGTGTATTAAAGGGAGTGACCGGCTATGTAAGGCAGTTGAACTGAGTATGCAGTGTTGTGGAAATTCGCAAATTCGACGTTCAAAACTCCTACTTTGGGGGTGAATACGTTTTCAGAATTAGTTTTTTTTTTATTATTAAATAACGACAACGAAAAATAAAGTAAAAATTATACAGATGGTTAGGAAAATGTTTTTCAAAGCAAATTTGTCAATAAATCAATGATAAAATCGATTATCTCGTTTTCATTATTATATTGAATTTCTTATCTTCTTTGAATTTATTCGCAGATTTCTTCAAATTCTTCAAATGTCGTCTTTTCAATAATAATTCTAGAAAATCTTCGAAAATCTTTGTGAATAATTAGAAACCAGAATAATGAGAAAATAGAAACTAATAATTGAACAAGATTACTTATTTTCGATGATAAGATTAATTTTTATTTTCTCAACATGTTCCTTTACATGACGTCTGTAGTTTTTTATTATTCTTATTTAATACTTTCAATAAACTAATTCTGAAAACGTATCCACCCCAAAAGTAGGAGTTTTAAACGTAGAATTTGCGATCAAACTCAGGATTTACAGACCTTTAAAAAGTTTAATATGTCTCAAGTGAATCCGAAAGAAGTTTTCCACAACACTGCATACTCAGTTCAAATGCCTTACATAGCCGGTCACTCCCTTTAATATACCTGCTATCCAAAACAGTTTTTAGTGTAATTATAACAGATAAATGTTTCCTGTAATTAACAGTTCATTAGATAAAAAAAATGAAAGTTTAAACCTTATTTGTGCAGTTACAAAGCCACCTTATAATTTGATTGATATTTGACTTAAGAGGAATGACATCTTTGCCCCTAACTGAAATTTTCTAATCTCTATATCTTTGCAACATGATGGTGTAAAAAATTAATATTTTACAAACTTAGATGATCTAATCTAACAGAATTAATAGTTTTAAATATCTAAGGTCTACAAATTTGAATTGGAAAGATATATGGATAAATAAATCTGAGTTTGAGACCAGGATAAGAAAATCTGAGTTTGAGGGCAAAGACTCAATTCCTTTGGCTCAGATTAGTTTTTACAGCTCTGTGACAACGGTACCCATGAAACTTTTAAATGATAAATAATATAGAAGATATTTTAGTGTTTTAGCTTGAACAGAGCTTTTAATTTGACAATTTCTCCAATGCAACTGATAGCAGAATTTCCACAGTTGGAAAAAAAACGAACTAATTCAACTTGATCAAGCATAGCTTTAAGTTTCTCATTGTACATCAGACAATCCAATCTTCAAATGGAAGCTCGCTTGAAATCCCTGTTTCTGTTCCTTTAAACCGACAAATATCATATTTTACTATTAATGAACTTTTAATAAACTTAAACAGCCAAAAAAACAATAAGAACTAAGAAAAGCATTAATCATTATTCATTATTTATAAAAATTCACACCATTTGTACTGCATTAAATAATTTGAAGATGAAATGAAATTATTTTAATCTTGCGAACTAATTTAGGGAAGGGGGTGGGGGGGGGTTAAAGGCCCCTTTTTACCACTTCTAGTGAACTATATTCCTCGCATCTCCTATCACCATAACATGACTGCATATTTCTTCTAGTTCAGCCCTGAGCAGATCTTCTATAGGTACAGGAGCAATATTCTCCCCTCCTCCTATATTAATATTAGTTAAAGGAGCAATATTCTCCCCTCCTCCTATATTAGTATTAGTTAAAGTTGCAATATTCTCCCCTCCTCCTATATTAATATTAGTTAAAGGAGCAACATTCTACTCTCCTCCATATATTTTAATAATGTTCTCCCCTCCTCCATATATATTAATAATATTCTCCCCTCCTCCTTCATATTTATTAATAATATTCTACCTCCTATATTAATATTAGTTAAAGGAACAATATTCTCCACTCCTCCTATATTAGTATTAATTAAAGGAGCAATATTCTATACCCTCCTCCTATATTAGTATTAATTAAAGGAGCAATATTCTCCCCTCCTCCTCTATTAGTATTAATTAAAGGAGCAATATTTTACCCTCCTCCTATATTAGTATTAATTAGGAGCAAAAATTTATTTTCACGCTTCGCGCGAACTTCTTTCCCCACCGTTTAAAATCCCGTGTGCGCACCTGAGGTGTATATTTGGGGATAATAATAAATATCTGTTTGTAAGGTTTAGCAAATTGTTTGAAATGGTAAGAATTAAAAAAAAATTTGATTTAGCTTCTAACCTGTGATAATCAGCTCTTTCATTCGTCCACAGACATAGATAAATCCATCCTCATCAATTCTACCCAGATCCCCACTATGCACCCAACCATCTTCATCTATCAGTTCTCTAGATATATAAATAAGCAGCATCCTACCTAGATCCCCACTTTGCACCCAACAATCTTCATCTATCAGTTCTCTAGATATATAAATATTCAGCACCCTACCTAGATCCCCACTATGCACCCAACAATCTTCATCTATCAGTTCTCTAAATATATAAATAATCAGCATCCTACCTAGATACCCACTAAGCACCCAACCATCTTTATCTATCAGTTCTCTAGATATACAAATACCAACCTAGATCCCCACTATGCACCCAACCATCTTTATCTATCAGTTTTCTAAACATTTTATTATCGGCCACCCTACCAAAATTAAAATCTTTACTTTTAAATGAACTGTAGACATACATTCAAGTGAGCTTTCATTTAGAGTGGCATGGCCAATTCACTCCGATACTCGTATAAGCTTTGTGATATCAATAAAAGAGATATTTATAACCTTTAAAATTTTAAATATTCAATAAAAGAGATATTTATAACCTTTAAAATTTTAAATATTTTTGATTGACTTGTGAAGAAAATTTAGAGAATTAAACACTTTTTAAGCAAGAAAGAACGACGATATCTCAAAATTATTGATTAGGTTAAGATTTAAAGGGTAGTGTTGTGAGTCAGGCATCTTTAATATTAGTATTATTTTTAAAGGAAACCCCGTCGTTCTTTAAACTTAATTGAAATTTATGAAAAATTTAAGTACTTTGTTTTTTCTTCGTCCCAAAGATATCCCATACAGACATTTCTTCCTCGCGTACAGATCTCTCCAATACCGTCTTTGTCAGGTTTCAAGATCTAGTACAGTACATAATAATTAAATTATGAACGTATTGACTATTGAGTTCAATATCTAGTACAGTAAGTAATAATTAAATATTGAACTATGTACAGGGTTCAATATCTAGTTCAGTACATAATAATTAAATATTAAACAATATACAGGATTCAATATCTTGTACAGTACATAATAATTAAATATTGACAAATACATAGGGTTGAATATCTGGTACAGTACATAATAATTAAATATTGACAAATACATAGGGTTCAATATCTAGTACATTACATAATAATTAAATATTGAACAATATACAGGATTCAATATCTTGTACAGTACATAATAATTAAATATTGAACAATATACAGGATTCAATATCTTGTACAGTACATAATAATTAAAAATTGAAAAATATACAGGATTCAATATCTTGTACAGTATTTAATAATCAAATATTGGCCAATAGATAGGGTTCAATATCTTGTACAGTATTTAATAATCAAATATTGGCCAATAGATAGGGTTCAATATCTAGTACAGTACATAATAATTAAATATTGACAATATATAAGGTTTAATATCTTGTAAAACTCATAATCATTATAAATTGAACAATAAACAGATTAAGCATAAAATAATTAAATTTTGTTTATCATTTAATTTCAACAGAGCCTGAACTCGGCAATGTACAATGTAGAGATATAAACGTTTAATGTACTTAAAAGTACATTGTACATTAAAGAGATCTTAATAAATATAAAATTATTTTGATTTAATATTCTAGCTCAAAGTAGTAACCATTTTATTGTGAAAGAGTTCTTTCATTATCTTTATATCTCTAATTTAATCTCTAATTTATAATCTTTACATCTATAATTTATAATCTACATATCTTTAATTTATAATCTTCATTTCTCTAAATAATAATCCTCAACTCTCTCATTTAAAATTTTATATCTCTAATTTATAATCTTAATATCTCTAATTTATAATCTTCATACCTCTAATTTATAATCTTCATATCTCTAATTTATAATCTTCAAATCTCTAATTTATAATATTCATATCTCTCAATTATAATCTTGAAATCTCTAATTTATAATCTTTATATCTCTTAATAATAATCTTGAAATCTCTAATTTATAATCTTTATATCTCTTATTAATAATCTTCAAATCTCTTAATAATAATCTGGAAATCTCTAATTTATATTCTTCATATCTCTAATTTATAATCTTCAAATCTCTAATTTATAATCTTCATATCTCTGATTTGTAATCTTCATATCTCTGATTTGTAATCTTCATATCTCTGATTTGTAATCTACATATCTCTGATTTGTAATCTTCAAATCTCTAATTTATAATCTTCATATCTCTAATTTGTAATCTTCATATCACTAATTTATAATCTTTATATCTCATATTTATAATCTTCAAATCTCTAACTTATAATCTCATATCTCTGATTTGTAATCTTCATATCTCTAATTTATAATCTTCAAATCTCTAATTTATAATCTTCAAATCTCTAATTTATAATCTTTTTATCTCTGATTTGTAATTTTCATATCTCTAATTGGATAACACCAGGATTCAATGGTTTAAATATAGGACTCACTATAATACTAACGAGGTAAAATATTAGTTTAACACAGAAAATGACGGAGAATTAACTAGAATTTGTTAGAAATATTTATAACGAGACATCTCTCCTCCTGATTATTTTCTTGACCGTGAAAAGCCTGAATCTTCTTTGCTCCTCATCTTAAAATTGTACAAAGTGTCTCTGAAAAAAGTGTTTAAGCATTTTCGCGTACATTTTCAAATATTTTGAAAGTTAAAACGGCATTTAAGAGCAAAAAATTTCATCGACGATGTTTTTCAGCAATACTCTGTAGGCTTTTTGGAACAACCATTATGAAACTTTTGATTGTTAAGGAATTTTATCTTGATAGTTATTTTTGACCTATTTTTGTCTTTGAATAAAAAACGAATGGTAACCTGAAGCCTCCCCCCCACCACTCCCCAATTTAGCCAATTTTCAGTGATTCCAGATCGTACAGGATCTACCTTTACACACCCTACTCACCACTGTTTCAAAGTAAAGTTAGGATCTACCTTTACACTCCCTACTCACCACTGTTTCAAAATGTAGGTAGGATTTACTAACACTTCCTACTCACCACTGTTTCAATATGTAGGTAGGATCTACTAACATTCCCTATTCACCACGGTTTCAAAGTGTGGGTAGGATCTAATAACACTCACTAATCACCACTGTTTCAAAGTGTGGGTATGATCTACCTTCACACTCCCTACTTACCACTGTTTCAAAGTGTAGGTAGGATCAACCAACACTCCCTACTCACAACTATTTCAAAGTGTAGGTAGGATCTATCAACACTCCCTACTCACCCCCGTTTCAAAATGTAGGTAGGATTTACTAACACTTCCTACTCACCACTGTTTCAAAGTGTAGGTAGGATCTATCAACACTCCCGACTCACCACTGTTTCAAAGTGTGGGTAGGATCTACTAACACTCCCTACTCATCACTGTTTCAAAGTGTGGGTAGGATCTACCAACACTCCCTACTCACCACTGTTTCAAAGTGTGGGTAGGATCTAATAACACTCCCTACTCACCACTGTTTCAAAGTGTGGGTAGGATCTACCAACACTCCCTACTCGCATCCCAGCTCCTGGAAGGCAGGCAGTCTGTGGTCCACCAGTCTCACTGCTACCAAGGAGTTCAAGAATTGGCATATCTGAACCAAATATTTTGTCAAATGATTTCGAAAAGAATTTTAAACAATGAAGAACTTTTAAGATAAAACGCACCCAAAATCCTTGGTTTTTCAAAACATCACCAAAAGCAACAAATTAATTCATATTTTAAATTTTCAATTAAAAAAAAACAGGCTATCCTACTTAAGGGTGAGAGAATTTCAGATTGTCTTTTTTTGTTAATAGATGTCTAACATCAAAATATAGATCAAATAAGGTTTGCAAGACTTATAGCATATTCAAGTTAATAGGTCATTTAACGTTTCGATAAATTTTTTTCATTTAACAGAAAACGAATTGATTACAGGCCTTCGTTAAAGAATACATCAAGATTATTTCATCTCGTTTAAAAATTTCCATTATTACATTTTTTTCCTCATAAGATTATCATATTATTTAGTTTCCTAAAGATAAAAAGTATTGAAAAGTCTGTGGTGAGAGTGGAGCCGCGCTGGAGAAAAATCCTCCATTGTTATCTGGATGTCCGGCTACCTCCAACCCTTTCAATAAATATTTATTACTATAAATTATATTGAAATTTTAATGATATCTATTCTTTCAAAGCTTGATCCCATGATATAATCACATTTTATTTTATTTACAACTGACAAAAAGTGATTTTTTAAATGAATCAGAGGCAATTCCCTTCTTTAAAGCTGACCAGAGCCTGCGATTTAAGGACTTCGGTTCGAGCACTAATTACTTAAACCCGATTTTAAGACCCAATCTTTGACCCAACTCTGACGACAGCTTGTGTCACGTGATTGACAGCTGCAAGATCTTCAGCTCAACTTAAGGAGTTAGGCTTGATGAAAATAAAACCGACCTTGCTTGGTTTTAGAGGAGAATAAGGCTCAATGTTGAGTATTGTTCTCATAAAAACCTGGAATGCTACTATGAAAATCCGCCAAATAGAATATTAAACCGGTTTTTTTAAACTCAACTCTGGAAAATAAGATGCAGCTTGAATCCGAAAGCTCAAGCATTAAATAAGGCCCAACAACAGCTAAGACCCGAGCTGTATTTTCCTGAATTTTTAAAACGGGGCTCAGCCCATTTAACGGATTCTTCTAAGAAATCAGAAATTAGAGAAGAAGTAATAGCAAATAATAATACAGGATTGGTCAAACCTGTTAAAATACAGAACAATAAGAATTTATGTTGTGCTAAGAATATTACTGAATATAGAACAAATAAGAAACTACTTGATGATTTATGTTGTGCTAAGATTATTACTGAACATAGAACAAATAAGAAACTACTTGCTGATTTATGTTGTGCTAAGATTATTACTGAACATAGAACACTGAACATAGAACAAATAAGAAACTACTTGATGATTTATGTTGTGCTAAGAATATTACTGAATATAGAACAATAAGAAACTACTTGAATATTTATGTTGTGCTAAGAATATTACTGAATACAGAACAATAAGAAACTACTTGAATATTTATGTTGTGCTAAGAATATTACTGATGTTCCAATGAATAATTTTATACGTACCTAACGCTGCATGAATTTTCCTTAATATCAACCACCTGGCGACAGTGTAGCTTATGCTTTGGCCTAAGAACAAAATAAATGCTCAAAAATTTACCTTTTTGATAGTGAATGGGCCAGGGTCTGGGAGGGGGATATTGACGCTTTGTACTTTAAACATGATTTATAGGACTATGGGTAATTTCCTCCTAAATAAAACCCCAAAGTTTTATCATTATTTCCCGAAATTATAATCTTTTTTTAGAAATTACTCCTTCCGTTAAAAAAGTAGATTTCACACTGTTAGGAAATAAAAAAGTAATAATATTTTGAAGAAGAAGAAAGGTTACCCCTTTTCCCCGCCATTTTGTCTGTATGATGCTGTAGCGCGGCATTCTTAGCCCAGTCCATGACGGTCTTCTTTATACCGCTGTTATTTTTTCCGAGTTCTTTTAACTTCTCTTCAATCTTTTCCCAAACACGTGGCACACCTACAGATTGTTGTAGAAGTTAATATAATTCAACTGTTTTATTTAAATCTTAATAATGATGTACTGTACTGTATACATTGAAATAAACTAGTCTCTAGTTTGTATGTGGTCTTCATAATTTGGCATATCCTATTATGGTGTAAGATTTTTCTGAAATTACGTATTTTACACAAAAATCAAAATGGCAAAAAGGTTTTAATGCTAAATAAATGTGAGATGATTTTTGCAGAATAGTAGCCAAAACCAAAAATTTATTATGTTGTAAATTAACATACTTTTTGAGTAGCTTTTTTTTTATTAAGGAGTAGTGAGCCACAAGAAACAATGAGCTAAAAATATTGTTACCTAAAAATTTTGTTGGGTTAACTTCTTTGAGCGTATTTATCAAGGAACCCTGGAGTGCTTCTTTATCAGCAAATGATATGGTTGCTCCCCCATACGCTGATAGATAGATATCTATGATCTGCGCAGCCACGTGAGAAAGGGGAAGATAAGAAATGCCATGTTCACAATCCATCTTCCAATCGTACATACCCTGTACTGCATTTACCGTCCATGTTATGTTGTCCTAGAAAAACATCCAAGTCTGAAGATTCTATTTATAAAAAATGTTGGGAGAAAAACAAATAATTTAGACCTACTTGTGATATCATGACTCCCTTTGGGTTTCCAGTTGTACCAGATGTGTAAACCAGCATACAAGGTTGATTTATGGCTTGCATCGCTAATCTCTCCTACAGAAAATTGTCTGAAGACGACCTGAGTTGAAATTTTAAAACATATCCCAATTAAACCCAGACTTAACGCCCGTTAAGATAGTCAAGTGTAGGGAACCGGGTTTAAGCTAGGATCAGTTTTTGTAAAAACCAATCTAATCGTAAATTTCATAAGAACTATTATTCTAATACGTAGAAAAACTACAAAGCTATTTGTATAGACAAATTTGGGCACAGTTTTAATTTCTGAATTTAGAAATCCAAGTAATTGAATATGCACACATACGGTAGGCTGAATCATTATCATGATCAGCTATTGGNTTTTTGTTCCCCATAAGTTATATATAGTTGCACGAAGCGCCAAAAAAAACTAGCGTTTTTTCGCTATATTGGGGAAAATAAATTATTTTTAGGTATAAGTATAAAGTAGGGTTTCCAATCGGAATCCCATTGCGCGGAATAGTGCGGAAATGTGCAAAATTGCGCGCAAGTAAAATCCACTTGTTTCGGAAACCCTAGTGTAATTCTTAAAATATATATCCCTGTTTCTAACCTGGAGAACTGAATCAGGTAGTCCTCGACCAATATCTAGTAGTTCCTCCCAGCTTAGTACACCAGGAACAGTTGGCGTTCCTTTAAAAAAATCTTTTTCAGAAGTACAGTAGCACAATGAAGGTAATGGCGACTCCAATTAGTGGGGGCACCATTACAATATTTCATAATGTATAAAAAAATAAATGGCAAAAATGGTTATTGCCATAATTGTTCTTAAAAAAATCGAAATTCTGATACTTCAATTTTCAAACATATTAATAATAGTATGTGGGTGAGGGTGAACTCAAATCAGTTTATAGTTTAGAACGACATAAAGAGAGGAAATTCAAATAAGGGTAGATTTAGGTATCTCGTAGTTGGAATATCTGAAAACAAATTAATAAATGAATGATAGTTAGGGTTAACTGAAATCAATATTAAATAGATTATTTAGTTAAGACACATTAAACAGATTAATATAAGGATGACAGTTAGGGTATACAGTTAGAATCATTAAATTCTGGAATCGGAAGATGACTTTTAGACTCGACAGTTGGGATTTTAAATAGTTCAATGGACATGAGATGCGGCAATTGTGCAGTGTAAACATATACAGACCCATTTCACTTAAGAAAAGATTAAATTAGTTAGAAGTAAAACTATTTGCTTTATAACAACATCAAATATTCTTAATCAATGCTTCAATGTCGGCTTTCTATTCTGCAGTTTTCTGGTTCTCTCTGTACTATTAACAATGATTACTAGATTAAACAATTAAAAACGAAAATGAACGAACAGACAGAGTGCCATAATACACAAAGTATGACAGTTAGGGCAGATTAAAACTAAATTTAGTGGACATAACACTGAACAGCTAATGAAAACCTTGCAATAATGAAATAAGAAGCTATGAAAAAAAACAATATAATGAGAATTGAACAGTTAGGGCACCTTTAACTCTATTGGAAAAAGGTACAGTTAGGGTAACATTCCTTAAAATTTGAACCTGAGTATTGTACAATGCACTGCAGCTCTTTCAGCTGATCTTGGATATTCAAAATCTGAAGAAAAAAAATTATTAAGTTCTCACCAATTTAAATAACAGGGACTGTAAATACTACTTTAAGGTGATTTTTTTAAAGAGGGGCATGCCCGATTTTCGCCGTAAAATTAAAACCTTTATCTGATCCATAATGTGGAAGATATTGTCGTTTTCTAGCTTGAAAGGTTGTGTTAAATCTGATAATTTCCTCCATTGCTTCCAAAGCAAAACCTCACATTTCTCTTTATAAAAATCTATTATCAAAAATAACCAAGTTTTGAAAACATTTACTTCATAAACGGAAATGACTTAAAATAACGTGCCAATTTAGTTTTTTTCGATACAGCCAGAATGTGAAATAGTTTACTAGCTTCTAGCTACCATCCAAATTGACTAAGATATTAAAAATAAACCTACTTCAAACTACTTCCTTGATTAAAATTTATATAATTTAATCCACTTTTTTGATACAGAGAATTTTTTAAATTGGGTATTTGAGAAAGATCGTTGTCAATGTGAGTACTTGTCATGACAGTTTCCAATTTTAAATTTACAAAATAGCTATTTCAATTTTACAAAACAGTTTTTTTTAAATTTACAAAATAGCTATTTCCTAAAATTCCTAGCTGCAACGCACCTCATCCTATCTGATCTGGCCTGGCCTGGCACTATTTTTACCTTGTCCAGCTGTTCCTGATCTTCCAGCACTATAATGTTTGCGCGGGAATGCTGCGCAACATACCTAAAAAACAGCCTTTCAATATTGTTTTAAAAATCCACGAGCCTTGTTTTCTGTAAAACCCGCAGAGCTAAAAGTCATCAATACTTTTAATTTTACTTAAACTCTTCTTTTCATATTAATAAGTACAGTGAATCCATTAAACCGTGTATTAGGAAGACGACATTGAAACAGTTCTATGTCTATTTTATGTTAACATAAAATACACATAGAACATTTGTTATAGAGTAAATAGCTTGAAACCAATTAACCTAGTTAAATGGGTATGTGTAATGTAAATTGTGTGCATGCAGAAAATCTGTATTTAATGTTAATCGGGCTGTCTACAATCATAACTGTAGTCTAACAGTCGTCTTCCTATTTCACAGAATTTTTGGGCCCACTATAGATGTTATATTTTACCTAACAGAGTCCTGGCTGTTGGTTGTGTATATCCCTGTAGCTAACCCACCAGCAACAACACTAGCAATGTTACTGCAACAATAACAACAACAATGTTTAAACATTGAACTTTCTTTAATGCTAGAATTAATAATTTCTAATACTATCAAATTTTGTGATATTAAGTAGTTAATTTATACTTCTTCACAACAATTTCCTTTAATATATATGAAAATTTCAGTTTGATCACGACGACATATGTTCACAGCCATAAATAATTATATTTAATATGTTTCTCTTTTTAATTAAGTGTCTTTGTGATTTAAAGAAAGCTTCCATTTGCAAATGGGCATGTCGGATTCCTAACAGGGCACTTTAATTTTTTATCTGATCAAAAATGTGGAAGATATCGTCATTTTTCTGAAAAGTATTTAATTCTGCCAATATCCTCCCAAGAAATGTAATCCGATTCCGTCGTCTTTGCAATAGGGACAGAGGTCAGGGTTCAAAGGGAATCCTGGGGTTTAGGTATAGATCGAATAGTGACATACGAGATACATAGAATCCCCTCCATTGAAAATGTTCAACTTTCAAATTGGACTTGAAATAATGTCTACAGTAATTATGCTGATGGGTATTGTTATGAACTCCGTTTCTTTAACATTTATGTTTGGTTTGACCTTAAAGGTGCTCGATAAGAATCTGAGATGAGTTTGTTTTTATTACATTATGCAAATCATAACCATTTGCTAACATCAGATGGGACAAATTTGTGTAAATATATTGCCAATACATCTAGATATATTAATTTAACTTAACTTATTTAACCCATTCGACACTCATCAGTGTAATAGTTAACAAATATGTATTTATAAACTGTTTTAGCACTTTGCAGTAAATTGATTTATTATTATTATTTTTTTTGTCTTTTGACAATTGTTTCTAAACCAACACGATTTTTCAAAATGATTTTACCAACCGCTTTTCAAAATCGCTTTGGTTTATATAATTTTGGTCAGAGAAAAAATTGTGCATAATGTTATAATGTTTAAGCAAACTTATTAGCATAAATACTTTAAAAAGGGTAAACATTTCATATTTTTGTGAAAATCTTTTAAAAAAGCTTTGTCGTAGTTTCCTTATATGCCATTCAGGCGCATTGAAGCCGATAATATTTACTGCATGATGCTGCTTCAAACCAAGATTAATAAAGGCCTTGGCCACACTTCTACATCAACCAGATTAAAAATATAATTCAGTTACAATCCGACATTAAAACTAGAAAGTCTCTGCTAAACAAAATTATTGAAAAAAAGGATTGTTCACCAATTACAGATTGATCTTTAAATTTCTAAAGTTAAAGCGCTTGAAATGTTAATCTCTTTAGAAAGACTTAATCCGTAAGTTGAGAGTTCCGACGGATTAAGTTAAATGTTTCATGGGATTTAGCTCAACTAATAGCCGTTTATATCTTAAATTTGATCTTACGGGGGGGG